>NC_139516.1:42322767-42445267 GCF_947247035.1 Vipera ursinii
ATAGGGACCGCTATGGTTGGAAGGTAACAGCATTCTGTGTGCCTTTGGCGTCTAGTCATGCCGGCCACATGACCACAGAGACGTCCTCGGACAAGCGCTGGCTCTTCGGCTTTGAAACGGAGATGAGCACCGGCCCCTAGAGTTGGAAATGACTAGTATGCATGTGTGGGGGAACCTTTACCTATACACACACACACACACACATACACATACACATACAATACATACATACATACATACATACATACATATATATATATATATATATATATATATATATATGATAATTGCATTGGAACATTGGAATACATTCCTAGCTGAGATAAGAAGTCTAACATGCTAGTTGCCTTTTAAGAAAGGCCCACATGACATTTCAAAAAAAGACTTTTAGATGACTTTCTAATTGCATTTTAGAACTATTTAATTCTAATTTTAAATTTTAAACCATTTCTGCATTGCTTTCATTGTTTTTGATTGGCTCCTGCTAAAAACCAGCAGCTGTTTCTTCAGGAGCCGTATATACATAAGACAGTACTGCATTGATTCATGTAAGTTGAGCAGGAATATTTATGGTAACATGGCCTGTACTTGTGCTCAGAGTAGACTTCAACAAATATGGTTACATCCAATCCTTTTTAGTTGTATTTGATTAATCTTACTCAGGTGAAATAAATGTTAATCTTATGACCATACCATATTTCACCCACCCAAAATTTATTTTTCACCAAGATGATTTGATACAGTACTTTCTCTTTATGCAAACTTTTCTTCTAAAGTTCTCCTCTTCTCTTGGAAAATGTCCGTTAATCAGAAACATATGAGACATGTAAGCTGTTCTTAAGGATACTCACATGCAAGGGCTTTCCATCTGAAGCTGTAAAGAAAGAAAACAGCACAGGAGAAGCTCAAGCTTCAGTTGTAGGAAGTAAAAATAAGCAAAAAGAAAAGAAAGAAAAGAAAAAGGGAGATAGCATATGGCAAGAGAATGAAAACCCTCCCCTCCCCCAATGACTGCAAAATCCTGCATGTGCAACGTTCAGTGTATTTTATATAAATAGAATATATTGTGTAGAATATTGTCTATGTTTCTATTATGTATTTACCTTATGCACCCTACAGATTCACTTTAACACCCCATTTTCTTTTTGTTAAAAAGGCAGGAGAAAAGTAAGTGGAGAAAATAATAACAATAATAATCATAAAGTATTATTATTTTTATTGCCAAACTTAAATTGTTACAAAAGAGTAATATTCAAGTTTAATCCTCAAGGCTGAAAACTTAAAAAAAAAAGAAAATAGCCTTTTTTCCAAATAAAAATAGTACCAGTCCCATACATTCCTTTGTACCCATCTTTTAAAGTCAACTTCCTCTTACAAAATCACATTTTATTAAATTACACTATAAAAAGGCTTCAGAAGAACATCCATCTGATGTACAGATGCAGCTAGAAAGGAATCTTGGCAGTGTGTAGACAGATAGATAGATAGATAGATAGATAGATAGATAGATAGATAGATAGATAGATAAACAGTAACAGCAAAAACACCATAATGGTTGTTCACTGAAGCCTGGCCTATCATAGCAGCTTCAGTCCAGCTTTCCGTAACTTTATAGACTTCCAAGAGATTTGGACTGAAAAACACAAAATTTATACTCGACTGTTCCAACTTTTAGTTGCCTTTAAGAGATAAGAAACATTTCTATGTTGTGAAACCCCACAGTTGCAGGTACTCTTTAACTCCCTTTCTTTTTCTTGTTTGTTTTGGCAGTGGTTCAAATTGGAGTAGAGGTTTAGGATATTACCGCCTGAACACTCTCTTGAAGCTTTTGTTGATCTTGAGCCTCCTGGAATAGCAGGGATACTGCCGGGTTGAGAGGCTGACTCCCAACACTGTAATTGCGAGGCCGTTTTACTGTGTCCGGACTGGCTAGTGGTGTAAAGCTGTTTCTTCTCATCCTTACAGGGGTTTGGCTCTTTGGAAGGTTATTCTGATTAAAAATGGAGGATACCATAAGAATGATAAACTAACCCACAAAGCAAAAACAATGCCACTGACTGTTTCTGATGCCAGGCTATCCATCCAGGTATTCCCACCCCTCTAATAATCTCTGCCCTACAGCATACAATGTGGTAATGAAAATCCTGCTTCCTAAGACATCTAAGAAATGTGAATATGAGGAGCATCCAAGAGTGCTGGTACACAACTTATCTGCTTGAACAAGATAAGTAGAGTTTTGCTGAGCCCACCCTTTTTTCCCCACGGCATTCCCCATGCCTAGCCCCAGAAAGCTGATATGAAGGACTTGGGTAAGCCATGTAACAGTACAGAATAGCAGCAAATGACTTCAAGAGGCAAAGGGAACAGGCAAAAAATTGGTGCATAAGTCAGCATTGGATGCAATCTTAATTTTATCCATGTCCTCTGGGGCAAAATGGATTTTGCCATATATTTTACTAAAGATCTGCAATCTATCAACTCCTGAACCACCTCAGGCCACACGACCAAAATGCATGATGTGATTTTTCTTCTTATTCAAATAAAAAGCATGAAAATACTGAAGTTTTAACCTCCTGAGAAAATGAAACACTAAGGTTTTATTTACCCTTCTCCTAAGCATACTTGGGTCAATAGGTCAAACCTGTCAAACTTCATACTACGTCCAACAGTAAATATCAACTTTTCAGAAACAATATCCCCACATTCAGAAGCTCCTCAGGCTCAATACACCTAGGTCAGTTAATTTATTGCAGAAGTAATGTATATGCAGATATTGATTCCTGTAGAAGGCAGATCAAACTTCGTTTCAATTATGTCATCCCTGAGTTTAAATTTTAGATTATTAGAAGTCGTATTAGCTATCCCATTTCATCCAGTCATTTAATGCATCCTACTGGTCAGCAGCTAATATAGTACTAAAACTATATAACACGTGAGCGCACACACAGACACAGACACCACTCTAGGGGGAGCCAGTTTTGAGGCCTCTAACACAAGGCCCAGACCAATAAAAGCACAAAACTGTTTGGCAAGAAAGCATATTAAAAACAAACATAAAAAAGTGTACTGCATACCCGCTAGATCTTTTCCTCTTAATGGATTTCTTGCCATTCTTTTCCCAGCCTTGATTGCTGGGCACATTTTTCCTTGTTTACATAAAGATTTTGTCTGGCTGAGAATGGTTCCTGTTCTGCCAACTTAACCTTTACAAATCCCTTCCTTCCTTTTCTGATAATGTCACTGCTACAATCTCTAGGGCCTTCAGAATCTGAATTTTAAAGAAGTGACAATTGCTCACCTCTTCAGTAAACCAAGGGGGAAATCATAATGGAGTAAGGAACTAATTTTGTCTGTTCTTAATTGTAAAGTTTCTGCAACTATGTTTTTTAAAAAATAGAAAGCATCTTATTTTGCCTACATCTTCATTGCAATTTTTGTAAACAGAGAGAAGATCCTGTCTTTTAAAATATTAATTAATTAATTTCCAAATTAATAAAACATAATGTTTAATAAGAAATTCATATTTTTAAAGAGAAAAAATGACTAGAAGTATTTGTTTCTGATAAATCTGCAGTGGAAAAAAATAAACATGACTAAAGGCTACTTACATATTAACTGCTGCTTGTACGAGTCATAATAGGTAGAAAATATTTTTTTCTCATAAATTCTGTAATTTCAGCTTCTGTTTTAAAATGCGTACTTTGATTTGCATAAGTAAGGCAACTCTGACACCAGAGGAATGTTGTTTCAGTAATCTATGCTACAGTCGAATTACAATAATGTGATCATTCAGACATTGCAATTGGTACACAGTGATCATTTTTAAGGTACAGTTGAAATATGTGATATCTCTACTATACCACCTGTATTGGCCACAGGTCTGTTTTCAGGTTTTGCTATTTAAAACACTATGTGATTTGGATCCAGGTTATTGGAAAGTTCAACTTTATCAGTATTAAGCTGCCTACACTTGATCAGGGCTGAAGGTCTTGTCTATCTTTCAAAGTAAATAATTTAACAGTACAGTGGACAGGGCCTTTTGAAAAGTAACTGTTGAAACTCTTTCACCTAATTCCTTTTCAGTGGTAGCTTTCAGGCCCTTTATTACACCAAATGTACCTATTTATCATGATATTAAACTATTTTAGTAGGATTTTGTTATTTTAGCAACTTTTCAATGGTAGTTTGGGTAGAAATGCTTGTTTTTAAAATAGTGAACAAAGTTATGTTCAGATATTAATTTTCCTACAAAAAAGCCTGGGATGAGGTGTCAATTTCTATAGATTAACTCAGGGCTTTTCAACCAATGGTACGGGTACCACCTGTGGTACATTGGCATCTAGCAGGTGGTACGTGACCATCCTAGAAAAATGGTAGGGGGGGGAATGAGCTGAACCAGTGGCAGCACTGCACAAGCCTGAGCGAGAAATGGCTGGACCTCCAGGGCTGTCAGGGCTCACTGGAAGTGCCAGGATCAGCGCCAGGCTCAGTGGAAGCGCCAATCAGTTGGAATCTTGCAGCATCTCCAGGGTCTTGTGATTTACATTCAGGTGCTTGGCAACTGATTCATACTTATGACGGTCACAATTTCCCAGGGTCATGTGAAGTGACCAAAACCTGCTGCAACCACCCAGCAGATGGGGGGAATAAAAACCAAACAGCCCCCCACTCTACCCCCGCTGCCAATCCTCAACAGAAATGCTCTCAACAATGAAAACCTTGGACAGGAGGAAGAGCGCCGCTGGGCAGGCAGGCAGGTGTCTTGCTTGGCTGTGGCTTGGGGGGGCACCTTTTTCAGTGCCTTTGTAACTTCTAACAGTCACTAAGTGAACTGTTGTAAGTCAAGGACTACCTGTACTTCATCACTTTTTTCCCTTTTTTTTTTTTGGTCATCAAGTTTTTGACACTTTGCTAGGTGACTGTGGTACTCTGATGTTACCATATCCTAAAAGTGGTACAATGGGTGAAAAAGTTGAAAAGTCCTGGATTAACTCACAGCAAGTTAGTAGTTGAAAAAAAATTGATTGAGAATTAGAAATAGAGCACAGGGTATGTATTTCATGCTATATATACATAAAATAATAGCATGCAAAGAATAGGGGTGAAATTCAAGGATCCATAGACAGATTTCTTTCTTTCCCTCTCTTAATTACCATTAACAGCTGTTCTGTAGACACATCAGAGCAAAATATTAAAAGTATCTGGGGATTACAGATAGAAAAGAAAATTTTCCTTTTCCAATTTTGTCAGCATAAATCTTTCTCATCAGCACCACTGTTTTGTATATTATTTCTGATATAAGATTGTTATCCAGTGCTCACTTGGGTCAACAGAATGGGTATTCACATACAATAGGGACTTTTAAGCTACTATTTTAGATATTTTTTTCTAATACAGGACAAATATATACTGGTATTACATAAGAATTTGTACAGTATCTACTGTTGCATAGAAATAATTTCTGTGTTAGGAGACTGAAGTGAGATTTTATTGCTTCCTCTGATCCACTAGATTCCTGAATGGGTAGGATGCATGACTAAGTCCTCCACACCCTATGACAGTTACAGATGGAAAAAAATTTCCCAAGAGGAAATTTTCCATGAATATATCTTATGACTAAATGACTAGGAAACTTCACTCAGCTTTTAAAATAGAAATTATTATTGTTGTGGCCTTCACATTTTTGCAGTTTAAATCTGAAGTCAACATTTTCCCCCACTAGATTATGAAACAAAATTTGAGGCTACTCTTTTGCAATCAATAACACTATATAACATAGCTTAAAGCTTTGAAATGTAGAAATAGAAGTATATTGGAAAGCAGATATCTAACCACGAGTATTAAACTGAAATTATCTCCTTTCAATTGACCTTGACCACTGGAGACTATATGAACATTGTTTTCCTGGCAATAATACAGAAGTGGATGGCTCTTCCTTTGTTTGGGATTTATTTCTCCTTCAAGTTGCTGATTTAGTGTGCAGCCCAGGTGTTTCTCTGCTGTCCCATCAAAGATTGTTCTTGACAATCTGCCAAGAACAGATACAGGCTGCTATCTAGAACTTTACCAATTAATTGAAAAAGATTCAAAGCGCATATGTGAAATACCAATTTGCATGAATTAATCTAAATGCATATTTGCAAGTTTAAAATTAATGGCATTCATTTCAATTAAATTAAATACCAATTTGCATGAATTAATTTAAATGCATATTTGCAAGTTCAAAATTAATGGCATTCATTTCAATTAAATTAAATATCAATTTGCATGAATTAATCTAAATGCATATTTGAAAATTTAAGAATTAGTGGCATTCATATCAATGAAAGTATTTCTAAAAATCTGCGGAATGATTTTTTCTCACCACCAAGTTACACACTCCTCCCTGTATATTTACACATTGCACTAAGCCACAGTTTGTTTTATACATGATTTGTTGAGCAAGACACACAACACTGTTGGGATGGGGCCTGTGTATGGGTTCTTAAAGGCCTAACCAGCCAATAGGAAAGTATGTTTAAACAGAATGTCAGTATTGCTTTTATACTTAATATTGAAGAAAATAAATATTAAAAGTTATGTTACATTTGTCAGGAGGGTCAAAGCAATTGTGTCTTTCTCTATAAATTAACAAATAAGAGATCATGCTAATAATGTAAACAAAGCCAAAGAAATACTACGTTATGGGATATTTGATCTGGCATGCAGAAATGTAATTAATATGAAATCAGACAGTGTTGCCAGGTACAATCTGGCAAAGAACTCAGAGCAAAAGAAGTGAAAGCACAGTTTTGGAAAGCACAATCGAACATCAAAAACAAATGAAGCATATTCTATCTTATTGTGCATGTGAAATGACATATTTGCTAAGCCTAGAAGAAGTACCTGTTATTTTTATTGATAAAGTACTTGTCAATTCCCTTTGTTGAGGCACTTTGTATCTCCACAAAGTCTTATCTGCAAGTTTTGGTAATTCAAAAATGTTTTTTATATGTGTTGACTTTGTGCAGAAGCCTCTTCTGCCGTTTCCAGTAGATTAATAGAAGAGTCAGAGAGACTTCTGTACAAATGCAGCATCTTCACAGAATCTTCTTTTGGTTGCTAATGTAAAGTGAGGCAACATGGCTCTTGGAGGTGGGGCCACTATTTCACACAGCATCATGAGGGGTGCTTCACATGGGCCTTCATCATCACAAAGAAGCGTTCTGAAGCTCTGCCCAAGCTAATATTTGCAAACAGAATAAAGCCTTAGCAGCCCCTTCTCAGAAATGAAGCATTTACAATATTTTTACATAATTTTTACCAATGAAGCTAGCTATACAGTTCTTCAGAGTGGATCTGAAATTAAACCTGGACATAGTTGTTCTGTCTTGATCTGCTCAGGTTCAATGTATATGCTCAGGCATATACATAGAATGAAGGCTACTGCTAAGCTTGTAAGCCGCCCTGAGTCTTCGGAGAAGGGCGGGATATAAATGGAATTAAAATAAATAAATAAATAAAATAAATAAATAAATGTGAAGCAATGCCCTTAATCAGTCACTGATTGTTACATAGGTAATAGACTTCTTCCCTGTTTAAAGTATTCAGATATTTATGGATTTTTGTTGCCTTTCTTGTAATTCTGAAAATTATGTTATATTGTACCACAATGCTAATATTCTCTGAATCTGTCTTTCTAATTTGGCCCTTGTGAGTAGCGTTCAGCTAAGCTGACTCTCCTAATAATCCTTTCATTTTTTTTAAGTCTGCATTTTGTGGAGTATTTAATATGTCCAATGTAGCTATCCACAAACTATCACCAAACATTTATCAATAATTATTTATCAATAATTTTTATGAATTTAGTTTATGGTTTCTATATTTATGAAAATTTGCTTTTCCCACAGTTTTAGGGAGAACAAAAGAAATGAAAAACCCATTATAAATATAGTACTGTTTTCACCCTTCCCTTTCTTGAGAATTGCCTAAGATTGACCATGACTAAGTCAGAAATGAAATATAAAAGAGATAAGAAGATAGAGGAGTTATAACAGAAAAAAATAATACATACCACTGTGGATGGCTTATCCCGGTGAGTGTCTACAGCTTCAACATTCAGAGAAATCATTTCTAATTTACAGCCTTCATAAAATTGAAAATATACAGAACTTTAGGCACCATTTTTAGAGAGGAAGTACTATACTATCATCAGAGAAATGAAAAGCAATATTTACCAAGGAAAAGACCTGAAATACTTGAGTCCCATAGACTCCAAGAAGTATTATGCCAAAGTAGGCAAGAATTAGACACAGAAGACTCAGTTCTCACTGTAATTATTTAATTAGCTATTCCCCAACAAGTCACATTTAATTTAGTTTATCATTAATTTCTCATGTTTTATCAGGAAAAGTATCATGATTTATAAAGGGAAACTGATATGGGTAAAAGCTCCATGTATAACTAAAAATAATATATAACGTACTAATTATGTTTATTAATTCAAAAAATAGAAGTTACTTGATCTAAATGAAATATATGCGAAATAGATATTTGCATTACTGATTTCCTCTCCCACATAAATAAATAAATACTTGCCATAAGCAACTGGTGTAAGCTTAAAGATGGTATGAAGAGGACATCTTAAATAAGGCAATTCATCTAAGATAAAGTAATAAAAGTTAAACAGATGTGCTGACACAGTGATCTAAAATACACATTATACTTTGATTTAACCAGAATGTAATATATATTAATGAACAAACCTGCAGGTTCTGAAAAGTGACACACAGAGAATCTTAGAATTAGAACTGAGGGACAGAATAGAGGCAATACAACTACATTCTCACACAATTCGTGAGAAATGTGTAGAAATTTAACAGTTTCAAGATGGAATTCAATCTAATTACCATAGACTATCCTAGACTGGGGATGGTTAATGTAGCAAGTAATTAACCCAGTAATACTGAGTAATATTTAAAGAACATAAAGTAATAATAAATATAAAAATAGATAAATAAAATTGCAATAAGCCTGGTCAAATAATAATTTCACACTTTATTGGAGATTACTGGCTGTAATATCAGTAAAATCCACTGAATGTGTATATGTATGTTTTGAAAGTGCCCCAAATGTCAATAACTTTATGCAGGGCAATCATATCTAGTATGGAAAATAATCAACAACATGAACCAACTCTGTTTTAGTTAACTATGGCAACTTTATAAACTCAGGAGAAAAAGAGGAAAACTATGTGTGAATATGAAGGCTGAGTTTCATCTGGACTAAAGCAGGCAAAAAGGAAAATTTCCCCTCCTTGCACATTGCAGTCCTTAATGAAGCCTATTTTCATGGCTGCTATCAATATTGTTATTTCTTAAACTGATGTGGTTACTAATTAGAACCATGGTGGCGCTGTGGTTAGAGTGCAGTATTGCAGGCTAACTCACTGCTGACTCCAGGAGTTCAATTCTGAGTCAAGGTTGACTCAGCCTTCCATCCTTCCGAGGTCAATAAAATGAGGACCCAGATTGTTGGGCCAATAGGCTGAGTCTGTAAACCATTTAGAGAGGGCTGTAAAGCCCTATGGAGTGGTATATAAATCTAAGGGCTATTGCTATTGTCATACGTAGTTCGTAATTTATTTCCTGTCAAGGAGGGGAAACCTCTTGGTAATTGAAGGCTAAATACAGTTTGGTTTTACTAGCTAAAGGCAGCATAGCAGTGGTGGTTGGGGCTGTGAGGTAATGGTAGGGCAATGTTAAAAAAGGAAGCAGTTCAGAAACTATGACATTAAAAAAAAATCAGCATCGAAAAACAAAGCTCCTTCAAAGAGTTGCCATTGAAAAGTACCAAAGAAAAGAACTACAAGCTGAAATTCTATGGCAAGCTACAATGATCAACTTCAAGTATGTGAACTGGGGATCTAAAGCTTAGAGAAGGAACTGTGTGAGCTACATCTAGACTGCTCATCTCTATTCTAGATAATCACTGCCTTATTTCTGTGTGCTATAAAAAGAAAAGTTTTTTTTACCTGCACTCTTATCAAGAAAATAGGCCAATAGACATCTCATAACTGCCTGGTGAGAAATAACTAGGACATTTTCTTGACGTTCCAGTTCCATAATTACAGGTTCCAAGCGCTGGACCAAGTCTTGGTAAGACTAAAGAAGCCCAAGAAAAATATTAATCAAAAAGAGGGAAGTTGCCAATAAATATGTTGTTAAAGTATCCAAATATTTTTTCTACCTAGCTCACTATTTATTATAGTTTATCTACTGTATCACATACATTACATCATGGGCCTTTCTTGGAAAATTTAACATAGCTTACATGCATTGTTTTGATTTGGGAGAAGCAAGATTTCTAAATCAAGATCTTCCTAATTCTTTATTGGCATCACTATAACACCTGAACATCTGTCAGTGGGTATAATTGCATAATTTGAGATGATTCATAAGGTTCTGATAGCATTTTGGATTTCAGAATCTAACAGTGTATTAGAATTAAGACTCTGAGGATAAGAATAAGAATTTTTGGAAGCAATTATGCCATACTAAGACTTGCTGTGTTTCTACCCTAAAACGATAATGCTTGTTTATTATGCCATTCTTCAACCAGCTCCAGGAGAATTGTATATTATAGTTCATTTTTTAAAATTATATTTAAGGGCAATTGTTGCAACACACTTCAAACTCTAACAAATCAAAGCAGTAACATTTAGTTTAGCAACAATATTTAGTATAGCAATGATAAACAAAAGAACACACTTCTCCTCCAGGATAGCGGTAAAGATATTTTTCTTGATCTCGAAGTGCAAACTCTTCTGGATATTTTCTCTGAATCTCTTCATACGTCATTTCTTCACATACTCCCTAGAAAATTAAGAACTGAACTCAAATGAATATAATTTAACTTAAACACATTTGTCTTTTCCAAAACTTACATTTATTCAAGCATGACAGCAGATATATTCTATCATCTATTATTCCAGAACAAAGAGAAGCTTGACAACATTGAACCTTATGTATCGATAAAAAGCACTTAGTGACTGCAACCATAACTGTCCTATTGAGTTGGGATTTTTTAATTTAATGTATGAAGTAGATAGATAGATAGATAGATAGATAGATAGATAGATAGATAGATAGATAGATAGATAGATAGATAGATAGACAGACAGACAGACAGACAGACAGACAGACAGACAGACAGATGAAATTGTATGCAGCTTATCTTTAAGGCAATGAAGATCACTCGAAAGTATATCACCACTATCCCAAGACCAGTGATTAACTTTTCTGCCATTCTACTCACTGCATCAATTTCATTCAGTATCTTCCATTGCTCATATGGTACTCCTAGGGCTTCTGCTGTTTGGATTGTTCTTTTCAATTGGCTAGTCCAAACTTTCAGATCCATAATCTCTTGCTCGTTGATAAACCTTTTCAGTGCTTCAGCAAACTAGAAAACAATACAGCATGATTAAGATTTGCCCTTCCCTATTATGAAGATAAGGACAGCAACTTGGCTTTGTGCTGCTTACATTATCAGGGAAAATTTGTAAGGTGGCAATGGGAACAGTGGTTTGGAAGCTGTAGTAAGCAACTCATCTCCCCAAGTCATACATAGCTAAAATTTTATAATCACAAAGTTCAATACAAATTTTGCCATTTTTCTTGTACTGTAGCCAATGGTCATAGCCCTTTTTTGTTTCCAACTGTTGTGCTACAATTCCAACTGTAATAGAACGGTTTTTGATAGAAAAGAATTTAATATACTGTTAATATATTGTTCTGAAGAATTCTTCCATCTTACAGACCGATTTTAGAGACGTACAATGGACTGTAACAGGGATGAAAGAAACCTTCCATCAAGGAAAGGTAATATGACTGCAATCCATTATCTAAAAATAACATATCAGACAGTGGGTTATACAAACAATTACAATTGTTTGTGTAAATTGTTTGTATAAGAATATTTCTATTGTAAACAATTCTATCGAACTTGGCAGAGTTTCTGTGATAACTATGTATTCTGATTTACACTAAAAGTAATCTAATCTTTAATATACTACTCAGGTACCAAGGAATGGGTTCCTTTGAGTAATCCCAATCTTTAAGGGTAAAATAACTAGGGATGGAGGATATCACAGAGAAAATTTGAGGTATAAATGCTAAACATTCATTTTATTTAAAACACATTTTATCATTGTTAATGTTGTAAGGTGATGATATCTATGGGTATTCTCAGAATACTATTTAGTACAAAATCGAACTATTCTTCCAGCAAAAATTAATACATTTAGAATGTAATGTTTGTTGTTTTGAGCACATATTTCTGGTCTTAAGCTGAACTGAAAGTAAATGTGGGCAGAAAATCTGCCTTAATTTAGCTGTTAGTATGCAAATTCAAGTAGCTCTTGTCTGTAATTCATTAAAGCAACAGGGGTGCAGAAAACATGTTATGTATAGGAGTTGTAGACAACTAAAATGTGTGTGCTTTGATGGCCTCTTTGCCTTGAATTTGAAACACAGAAGATCCCTACAAAATATGCACACTTCCTGTGAATTAGACCATACCTGCTTCCCACGTGTGGACAGGCCCGAATCTCCACCTATCTTTCTAATAAGGTTGCATTCACTTTCTCCATGTCTACAGAGATAAATTGTGCGTGGCTGAATGTGAATATTCATGAGATAATAGACAATTTTAGTTTGGATGTAGTCTTGGACCCGGTTGACCAGAAAGCGCTGCCCAACATTGATAACTTTAATGAAAGAAAGGTCTCTGTAATTAAAAAAACAAACAAACCAGAAATTATTAGGTATCAAGTCATCACACAATTATTCAATGTCTGTTTTTGTAACTTAGGGAGAGTGCACCAAAAAATAAATAAATAAAGGTGAAAGGCTGATGCATAAAATAGCTGAACTAGGTTATTTTAATATGAGAACCAATTTCTAATTATAAATTAGACCTGGACAGATTCCAAAAGATGTTTCAGAGATGCTGGAGGATGAATAGCCCCCACCCACTGCACAGCTGTACAATGTAATGTGATCCTAGGAAAAGGTGCAGCTGTACTTTTCACTTCTCCACTAGTCCAAAGGACCTTCTGGAGATCAAATCTGAAATACACACACACAGAGAGAGACACACACAATACACTACTCCAAATCAATGAATGAGAAGTGGCAAAAGATATTTGGAAAGCAGAAAGTTAAAAGCTTATTTCTGCGGAATCGTGAGGAGAAAAACCCATTATATTTTAACATATAAAAAGCATCTCTGACTAATGAGATACTTTTTAAAGTATACAAATTACTAAAATATTTAAAAGCTTTTTAAATTATTTCTCAATATTGCTAAAAAAGGGGAAGTGATTCCTGGACCAGTCCCAGATCAAAACAGGTGTTACTAAACCTGATTCTTGTACTAGAAATTCTTTCTGTTCTTAATAAGTAAGAACCAGTAGCCCTTGCATGCATAACATCTCTGAGTTCTCCACTGTTCGCTCCATTTTCTACAATATCCTTCCCATAATATCCTCCCATCTGTTCTTCCATCCATTTCTACTCCAAGCACATGCAGTAACCATGATCCAAGAAGTATCAGTGGAATGAGGTACGGTAGAAGGTGACTTTTCAATTCTTTTCCCCCTGGCAGCCTCATGGAGCAGTCTCACCTGGGGTTTCTTTTAGAGTGGACTAAGGCACAGGGAGTTTAGAACGAAACAAATGTACCTGAAAAACTGTGTTGAGTATTGTGATCCCAGAATGTTCCTCCCTTTGAATTTCATCAAGTTTATAAGGAAGACCTTATCTTCCCCTGTCACAGCCCAAACCTATTCAGGAAGAGGCTTTTCACAGGGAAGGTCTTCAGAAAAGTCACCTCTGCCTGGTCTTCCATTGGTGTGTCCCGGATCCAAGTCTATGATCAAGAATTCCCATGATTCCTTTGCTGTGCATCTTACTTGTCATAATCAACTGGATCAAGGGGTTGATAGGTGACTTTGTAACATTCTATTCTCTTCAGAAAATCTTCCATCACATTTTCTCGGTTTCTTTCTGGATAATCTGGACTGGAGACTTTAACTTCCTGGTGCAACCAAAACAAACTTTTTGAAAGATAAACTCTGTATCTATACAGAAACTTTATAGACATAAAGAAATAAACAGTGGTGATAACAATCTTAAGCTCTATAATAATCAACTATTTTTAATAAACATCTTCTAACAAGACATAGAGTTTTCATCAGTTTGGAATAGATACACAGAAATGATTTTTTTTTAAAAAAAAACCAATTGCACTAGTTCTAATACACAGATATACCTTCCAAGATTAATAACCAGCTTCCAAAAGTTGATCCAATTCATTTAATTAGGTACCATTTTTGCAGATTCTAATGCCCAAATAATTTTAAGAGACTTTTTAAAATCCTATAATCCATTTATTTTATAAATACATCTAATGAATATACTTTCAAAAGTATTACATCGATGTTTGGGAAAGCATTACCTGCTTTAATGTTGTCTATTTAACTGAGACAACACTATTTTTAAGACATAACACAACAAAAACATATATTTTAATACAAAATATTCTAGCATTTATGCATACTGTCAGGACCCACCCCAAACCACGTCTTAGGAAGACTCTTATTAGACAGTTCATAGGGGAATCTATGTTAATCTGCTGCAATAGCACTTATAGTAATAGAGCACTGTAAAACCTAAACTTTTATTATAATATAAATATATACAAACTGGTGCATTAGATAGATTGATCATTATCTTGAGATAGATAGGCATGTATATTTTTGGGTGCAATAGGAAAAGAATACTCAGGGAAATGACACCAGATAATGAAAAAAAAGTCATTATTGATTGTTGGGTTTCACACAGAAACTTTTCCATTGGTAAATTGATTAACTCTTACAGTGAGACAAGAAATCTTAGCTTGTTTTACTCTTGGGAACAGTGTAAAATATTCCAAGAAAACCCAAGAAAAATAATTAATAAGCAATTCTTATAACTCCTCAGACAAGTATCATCTACCTACATCAGGCAACTCTAGATACCCTAGCCTGGTATTTATGGAATAAGTATAATCAAACCAGGATATATAGTGGTTACATAATCACACAGTAGAGCAAATATTCCCCTCTCCCCAAAGAAACAACAATACCGTATATCAAGGGTTTATGTCCTACATCCCTATGGCCTATGCATGCTAAGATATCCTGTGGTTGTACTACTGCAATGGGTAATTATCCCCTATCCAGCCCTTTATGGCATATGGCCTGAATATCTAAGGACCACTTCTCTCCTCATTAGATCTAACAGAACAATGTTAGCTGATGGAGCATTAGTTACACACAATTGCTACCAGGATGTGTCCATTTACTTTATTTACGTTTATTGCACTTTTTGCTTTGCTTTTAGACACTGTATCTGTTTTGATTTTTTTGTATGTCACCCAGAGCCAGTATTCAGTTTATACAATCTATTATTGTATAAACAAACAAACACTAAAGACTCTAGCACTCTAATATGTTGCGGTCACTGTAGGGCAATATAATCTCGGCAAAATTAAATTCTGTAAAGGAGAAAGGTTTGTGCAGAGTGGGACAGAGCTAACAGAATTAGCAGACTAATACTCAGTGCCCAGTTCAAGGATTTACCATCTGTATTTATCTTCCTATTTTGCACTCTTTTTGGTGTTGCACATACTGTGTCTGCTTTGAAAACATGATTTCTCACTGGTTTGACGTGGATCTAACTGGTTTGACTTCTAACTCTGGCTATAGAGCCTAAGCTTAATAATGCTCCAATGATGCTCATTCTTTCTTCAGCAGGAATGACTGAGCAAAAGAAAGCGAGAGAATGTAAAATACTAACCAATATATTGGCAGCAATGACTTCTGGATCATCACAGACAGATTCCACAAAAAAAACCTTCAAAAGAAAAAATGAATTTTAATTTCTAAAATACAAAAATACTGGAGCCAGGATAAAAAAAAATTTCTTTCAAGAACTGCCTTTCTGCAGAAGTAATTTGTTCATGGCGGCACTGCATACCAAGATAAGGGTAGGTCAAAGAAAACGGTGGGTAGAACCAGACCACAAATGGGTGGTGTCCTATCTTTACAGTACTATCTTCTTTCTCTCTCTCTCTCTCTCTCTCTCTCTCTCTCTCTCTCTTCTCGCATTTCTCTCTCATCCTCTTTTCCCTCTCTTCCATCTTGCAGACTGCAAGAAAAAGGACAGATGGTAGGAAATGGTTGCTTTCAGGGGTTTTTTGAACCTGAATCAAAGTTCACCTTCGACTAGAAGATGAGGATTTTCAATTAACAGGATGTGACCAAATGGATCTTTTTAAAATGTGATAAAAACCCAAGCAACTATTGGATCCCCCAATGCATCATTTTATCATCTGCATATTTAACTGACCAATAATTAACCATTAAAAATCCACAGCAATATACATGTTTACAAAAATTCCAGTATGATCAATTTAGGGTTGCTTACTGACTCACAGGCATAGCACAATATGTCTTTTGGAAAAGACTAGTCAATTTTCTGCTGGAACTTGTCTTAGCTACTTCTTCAAATATGACTGTATGCTGGACACAAAGTCAGCTGAATAGAAAAAATGTTGATGAAGCTAGGGTACTTATTTATGTTGTAGGAATAGCAAAGTTTATTTATTTAAAGAAATTCACAAATTGGTACATGAGATTGCCTATGGCAAAAGTACTTTTTCATTTGGCAAATCAAAGTTAAAGCAAAAGACAAATGTCCATTTGCAACATCCTGGAATCATATGATTTCCACTGTATTAACAATATCTCAGGGGCTGCCACAAAGAAGAGGAAGTCAAGTTATTCTCCAAAGCACTGAAGGCAGGACAAGAAGCAATGGATGGAAACTAATCAAGGAGAGAAGCAACCTAGAACTAAGGAGAAATTCCTGACAAGTTAGAACAATTAACCAGTGGAACAACCTGCCTCCAGAAGTTTTTAAGAAGAGACTGGACAGCCATTTGTCTGAAAGGGTATAGGGTTTCCTGCCTGAGCAGGGGATTGGACTAGATGACCTCCAAGGTCCCTTCCAACATCATTATTATTATTATTATTATTATTATTATTATTATTATTATTATTATTATTATTATTATTATTCATTGCACAGTCAGATGTTCAGACTGGATTTGGCATTTTTGTCTACCTATCGAGTTCTTACCAAGGACCTGGGATAGACAGATGTGGATGTTTGATGGTATTACAGATATCGTCGCAGGATGGAAGCAGTTCCTAGTAAGGCCACCTTTTGCAATTGACTAATGGTGAATTTGTCAATGCCAATGGTGTTCAGGTGGTGCTCCAGTTGTTTTGGGATTGCACCAAAGGCGCCTATTACTATTGGTACTACCCTTGCTTGCCTTTGCCACAATCTTTCTATTTCTATTTGTAGGTCTTTGTATTTTGTTATCTTCTCCAGTTCTTTCTCGTCTATTCTGCTGTCTCCAGGCTCTGCCACGTCCACTATCCAGACTTTTTTGTCTTTCTTATTGACAATTGTTAAGTCCGGGGTGTTATGTTGCAGGTGCTTGTCTGTTTGAATTCTGAAGTCCCAGCACAGTTTAACTTTATCATTTTCTATGAGTTTCTCTATTTTATGATCCCACCAGTTCTTGCTTACAGGCAGATGATATTTGTTGCAGATCTTCTAATGCACCATTGTTGCTACTTTGTCATGCCGCTGTTTGTAGTCAGTCTGTGCGATCTTCTTGCACTTATCAGGTGGTCCACTGTTTCTTCAGCTTCTTTGTATAGGCGGCACTTACTGTTTGTTGCTATCTTCTCAATTTTGACTTTGTATGCATTTGTCCTTAAGGCTTGGTCTTGTGCAGCCGGAATTAGTCTCTCGGTCTTTTTCTTCAACTTTCCTGTTCTTAGCCATTGCCAGGTTATTGTCTGCTTTCCCAGCTATTTTTTTTTAATGTACTGGGCATGTAGTGCTTGTTCTTCCCATGCCTCTATTCTGTTCTTCATTTGGTCTTTCTTGTAGGCCAGTTTGGTCTCTCCAATAGTCAATAAGCCTTCCTGATATACTAATTTGGGAAGTTGATGCCGGCAGCAGGTGTTCCGGATTATCTAAGGGAACACCTGCTGCCAGCATCAACTTCCTATCGTCCTGTGCGCTCCCACAGGGAGGGCCTTCTTAGGGTACCGCTGGTTAAGGAATGCCGGCGGGTTATTCCCAGGGGAAGGGCGTTCTCTGTGGGCGCACCGGCCCTTTGGAACCAGCTTCCCACAGAGCTTAAGACCGCCCCCGACCTTCGCTCATTTCGTAGGGACTTGAAAACTTGGTTTTTTGAGCTGTCTGGCCCAGACTGAGGGGTTTTAATTATTTAATTAATGGGGTTTTAGTTAAGTTCAAGGATTAATTTAATCTTAGTTTTAATCGTTTATAATTGTATGTGATGTATTTTAACTTTTAATTTTCCCTGTAAACCACCCTGAGTCCTACGGGAATAGGGTGGTATATAAATTTAAATAAATAAATAAATAAATAAATAAATAAATAAATAAATAAATAAATAAATAAAAATAATTTCAGTGCATCTTCATCATTGTCCTTCAGATATTGTTCCAAAGCCATTTTTTCTTCTTCAACCATCTGATGTACTTGCAGCATTCCGTGTCCACCTATTTGCCTTGGTAGATAGAGTCTGTCAATGTCACTGCGTGGATGAAGGGCATGATTCATTGTCATTATTTTTCTGGTCTTTCTATCCATTGCTTTTAGTTCTGCTTGGATCCAGTCCACTATTCCAGCTGTGTATTATTATTATTATTATTATTATTATTATTATTATTATTATTATTATTAATCTGACTTCATACTAGAGCAAAGTTCAAACAAAATGTCCCAAAAGTGCTTTTTTCCCAAAAGGAACTGGACTTCATTTTTTCCTTCATCTCTGAAGAAACTTCTTGGATGAGAAGTGAAACATCTTCAAAGAAAAAAAAAGTCCAGTTGCTTTTGGAAAAAAACACTTTTGGGACAACCATGACCTCAATCACTGAGAATCTTCATAGACACTTTGCAACAAAATAATCACCTTAAAAGAATTTTCTTTGGCGAAAGCTAAAATCATATCCCGTCTTTCTCGTGTTGTGTTGGTTGCATCAAAGACCTGAACAAAAAGCAGAAAAAAAGATGGATCATGTTGGAAGTGACTTATAATTGGACCCTGCACTTATGTCCATCCCAGATCCCCATGGTTATAAGATCAACATTTGGACACCTCGCAACCAGCATGTATTTATAACATTTGCAACATCCTGGAGTGCATATGATTGCCATTTGGGACCTTTACAGGGGATTTCTAACAAGCAAAGTCAATATGGGAAGCTACAAAACAAATGTGGTGATTTGCTTAACAACTGCACAGAAAAGCACATAAAATCAGGTGCTGCTCATATAATAATTGCATTTTTAGTGATAAAACTTCTGATTCTAATTGCCGTCATAAGCTGAGGACTATCTGCATGCCTCCAATTAAGTCTGGCTTCAGCATCTGGTGTACCTTGGCTATTCCAGGTCCTACCATCCCAGCAAAGCCACGACTGATGCCTGGCCAATACACCTTTAAAAAAAAATAGGTTTAATGCTCCAAGGATCTCTTCTGGATCCTTCAGATGTTACTGAATTATAAATCAGCCAGGGTTGTGAAAGTTAAGGGTGCTGGGAGTTGTAATTTAACAGTATTTTGAACGTCAGTTTCCCATCATTGCAGCATTATGTCCCAATGATCAGGTGTGCACTTACAGCAATCTGGCCAGACTCTTCCATTAGATAAACTTTCACATCTTCAAGGGCTACCAAGGCACATTGTCTGAAAGGAAGGAAGGAAGGAAGGAAGGAAGGAAGGAAGGAAGGAAGGAAGGAAGGAAGGAAGGAAGGAAGGAAGGAAGGATAATTTAATGAGAACTCAAGCCATCCAAAGTAATCATTCAGTTTCATAGATATAATTTTATCTTGCTCATGCACAACACTACTGAAGTTAAGATTCAGGTAAGCCTGACAATGTGAATCTAATTTCTGAACTGTCTAATTCACAATTTAAAGACTATGGACATGAAAAAAAAACTTAACAATGAACAGCAAAGAATTTATGCCATCTAGTGGTGGAAACAAGTAGTTAGTAATCTAAAATAACAAAGTACGGTATATAAACTGTGATTAAAAAAACAAGTTGTGCTTAATATTAAAAATGCATAACAATGAACAAGTAAAAAAGAGGTTGAGAGATAGGCCTAACCAAAACATCATATGCATTTCTGGAAGTTTTAAAAATCTATACAATCTATCAGGATCAGCAGAACAGTGGGAAATAGGCCAAGTACTATGTTTAGGACAGGGGTAGGCAACCTCGGCTCTTTTATGACTCGTGGACTTCAACTCCCAGAATTCCTGAGTCAGCTGACTCAGGAATTCTGGGAGTTGAAGTCCACGAGTCATAAAAGAGCCGAGGTTGCCTACCCCTGGTTTAGGAGGTCTTCAGCAGCAGCTTTTATAACATGTAATGAATGGAGTCTTTCGATGACATTTTGGCTGCCTGTAATAAAAGTATTAAAGAGACGAAGTTTGGTCAGTGATCAAAGCACTAGGGCAGAAACTGAGAGACCTTGAGTTCTAGTCCTTCCTTTTTTTTTGTTTTAATTGAAAAGTTTTAAAATACAATTTTCCTTTAAGAGTTCTAGTCCTTCCTTAGACACAAAGCCAGCTGGGAGTTGGGCCTGTGGAGAAAATAGGAGGAGGAAAGTGTGTTGGATATCTTCGCTGCCTTAGGTTATTTGTAAAAATAATAAAGGTGGGATACAAATTAAATAAATAAAATAGGTATTAATCAACTGTGCTGACAACAAGGGCAGGACTTTGAAATAGAAAGGCCACTCCTTAGGAGCCACATCCCTTGACATTATTCATTTCCTCTTTGCTTTCCAATTTCCTTCAAAAAGATAACAGTTAAGTGGAAAGCTCCATTACTTTGCCCTCGGCTGGCCCTTCACTTTTGAAAACAAGAGGCCACATACATACTGGTGTGAGAGACCAGTTGGGGTAGGTTTATCCCAGTAGCCCGTACTCTGTCCACACCAGGTTGGATGCCCAGCTGTAGTGAGAGGGCGGTTGGGCTTCCTTTGCCTGGCTCCGGCTCAGGTGAGAGCGGAGCCGGATTGGTGGACCTGAGGTACTTTCCGGACTCAATATCAATGTCATCTTGATATTATTTTAATACCATCTGACTACCCATTTGTTAACAACTGCCCTATGTGGATATTTTTTATTATATGGCTCGTTTGCACTACTCCAATGCTGACCTGTATGCCCTCAGGAGGGCACCTCCCTTCTGGTTACGACCTGCCGCCTTTTCCTCCAATCCCCTTAAGGACGGGCCCAATTGTTGGGACCCCGAGAGGTGGTTGGGCGAGGCCTCTGGTGGAGATATATTAAGAGGCCAATAATATGTTTTCTAGCCGGCTGTTTTAAAGGGTTAGGGAGGGGGGAATGGTAGGGCTGGGAGGGAATTTAATTCCATTTATATCCCGCCCTTCTCCGAAGACTCAGGGCGGCTTACAAACTTAGCAGTAGCCTTCATTCTATGTATATGCCTGCTTATTAGGGCTTTCACACACACACCCCAAGCGGCATTATTACAAAGTCAGCTTAATTGCCCCCAACAATCTGGGTCCTCATTTTACCTACCTCGGAAGGATGGAAGGCTGAGTCAACCTTGAGCCTGGTGGGATGCGAACCTGCACTAATTGCAGGCAGCTGGTGTTACTTAAGGAGGCATCAGCCCACCAACCGGTCGTCAGTCCAGGCCTGAAATGGTTCCCGGCGAGATGGGGTTAGGGTTCGGGTCTCCTGGTTTCCCTGGCATTGGGGTGGGGTTTCAAATCCCCACGACGATTGGGAACGGCAGCAGGCAGTTACATGGAGGGCCATATCAACACCTGGGATCGCGCCCACGCTGTCTTCAAGCGGTGGCATGCTCCGACCCTCCAGTTGGTACCCATTTATCCGGGGGTGAGAGGGATCAGGCCCCTGAGCTCAGGATGGTGTACTTTAATGCCAGATCCGTTGTGAACAAGGCTCCCCTCATCCGTGATTTGATCGAGGAGGAACACGCGGATCTGGCATGCATTATAGAAACCTGGTTGGGCTCAGAGGGAGGTGTCCCTCTGACTGAGCTTTGCCCTCCAGGTTTCTGTGTGTTACATCGGCCACGGGCTCAGGGCAGGGGCGGTGGGGTGGCGGTAGTTATACGGGAGACCTTATTTCCGCAGGAGACCACTATTGTACAGATAGGCGGGAGTGAATCCCTCCTCCTGAGCTGTGGCCCTAGGGCTCAGTTGGGCTTGTTGCTAACATACCTGGTGCCCAGCTATGTAGCAATGGCCCTGCCCGAGCTTCTTGACGTCCTCTCAGGGTTGACGGTTGAGTTTCCCAGACTTATAGTTCTGGGCGACTTTAACCTGCCTTCTCTGGGAGGGTCATCTGAGTTAGCCTGGGAGTTCATGGCCTCCATGACAGCCATGGACCTGACCCAAGTAATTCAGGGTCCGACTCATGGGGAGGACACACTCTTGACCTAGTTTTCTTATCTGGGCAGTGGTTTGATGATCTGGGAGGGGGCTCGCCAACTATTATCCCCCTGTCATGGTCCGATCATCACTTCCTGCGGTTAGTCTTCCACTATGCCACCCCCCGCTGATGGGCTGCGGAACCGACCAGATGGTTCCGCCCCAGGCGCCTAATGGATCCGGAACGGTTCCAGATGGCGCTTGGGTCTATACCTATCCCCCTCGCTCACAGCCCAGCCGACGCCTTGGTGGATGCCTGGGAAAGGGCTGCCACCGAGGCCCTCGACTGTGTTGTACCCTTGCGACCCTTGACCCGGCGCAGATCCCGGTGGGCTCCATGGTTTTCTGTGGAGCTCCAGGAGATGAAGCGTCGGAGACGAGGTCTAGAGAGCTGTTGGAGATCCAGCCGGTCTGAGTCTGACCGGTTGCGGTTAAGAACCTTTACAAGGTCTTATCTCGCGGCAATGAGGACAGCGAAGTCTAATTACTTCACTGCCCTCATCGCATCCACAGATAATCGCCCGGCCGCCCTGTTTAGGGTGACTCGCTCCCTCTTTAATCAGGAGGTGAAGGAGGAGCCCTTGCAGGGGTGAGCCGAGGACTTTAGCTATCATCTGACGGACAAAATCGCTCAGATTCGAGCCGGTTTGGATTCTGACTGGGCAGAGACTGATGGGGAGGAATCGAGCGGTCTAGAGAATGTTACCTGGAGTGAATTCGATCCTGTGACCCCAGATGAGGTGGACAGGATCATGAGGAGACTGAGTTCCACCACGTGTTTATTGGACCCGTGCCCCTCCTGGCTGGTATATGCAGCCCGGGAGGAGACACGAGGCTGGTTCCAGGCAGTAATAACTGCTTCCTTGAGGGAGGGTACCTTCCCTGCCGCCTTGAAGGAGGCGGTGGTGAGGCCCCTCCTCAAGAAGCCTGCCCTGGACCCAGCTATTTTGAATAACTATCATCCGGTCTCCAACCTTCGCTTTCTTGCGAAGGTGGTTGAGAGCATGGTGGCACTTCAGCTCCCTCTGTTCCTGGAGGAAACTGATTATCTGGACCCATACCAATCGGGCTTCAGAACCGGGTACAGCACGGAGACGGCATTGGTTGCACTGGTGAATGATCTCTGCCGGGCTCGGGACAGGGGTTGTTCCTCTGTCCTAGTCCTATTAGACCTCTCAGCAGCTTTTGATACCATCGACCATGGTATCCTACTGCGGCGTCTCGGGGTTGGGAGTGGGGGGCACTCTTTTACAGTGGTTCTCCTCCTACCTCCTGGGTCGCTCGCAGTCGGTGTTGATGGGAGGGCAGAGGTCCGCCCCAAGGCCTCTCGTTTGTGGAGTTCCTCAGGGGTCGGTTCGCTCTCCTCTCTTGTTCAACATCTATATGAAGCCGCTGGGTGAGCTCATTCGTGGTTTCGGGGTGGGGTATCATCAGTATGCTGATGATACCCAGCTTTTTCTTTCCACCCCGAACCAACCCAGTGATGCCCTCGACGTGATGTCCCGTTTCCTGGAAGCGGTCCGGGTTTGGATGGGGAGAAACAGGCTTCGTCTCAATCCTGCCAAGACTGAGTGGCTGTGCATACCGGCATCTCAGACTAACCAATTTTTTCCATCGTTAACTATGGGGGTGAGGTGTTACCCCCCATTGATAGGGCCTGCAACTTGGGTGTCCTCCTGGATTCACGGCTCAGTTTGGAAGATCATATAGGAGCCGTGGCCAGGGGGGCTTTTGCCCAGGTTTACCTGGTGCACCAGTTATGGCCCTATCTGGACCGAGATGCCCTACGCACAGTCACCCATGCACTCGTGACCTCCCGGCTAGACTACTGCAATGCTCTCTACATGGGGCTGCCCCTGAGGACCACTTGGAGGCTTCAGCTGGTGCAGAATGCAGCCGCGCGAGTTGTGATGGGAGTCTCCCGATACTTCCATGTAACACCTCTTCTCCGCGAGCTGCATTGGCTTCCAGTTGCCCTCCGGGTGAGATTCAAGGTGCTGGTGATAACCTATAAAGCCATAAATGGCATGGGCCCGGATTATCTAAGGGAGCACCTGCTGCCAGCATCAATTTCCCATCGTCCTGTGCGCTCCCACAGGGAGGGCCTACTCAGGGTACCGCCAGTCAAGGATTGCCGACAGGCGATCCACAGGGGGAGGGCGTTCTCTGTGGGTGCGCCTGCCCTATGGAATCAACTGCCAACAGAACTCCGGACTTCCCCCAACCTTCGTTCATTTCGCGGGGACCTAAAAACCTGGCTCTTTGAGCTATCTGGTCTGGACTGAGGGGTTTAATGTTTTTAAATTGTGATTTAATTTTTGTGGCTAGACTTAATTTAATTTATTTTAATTTTATATTGGATTGTTTTTAAATTTTGCCTTGTAAACCGCCCTGAGTCCTTTGGGAATAGGGCGGTATATAAACCAAATAAATAAATAAATAAATAAATAAATAAATAAATAAATAAATAAATAAATAAATAAATAATACAGACAAATCTAGTGAACACAGTTGAAGAAAAACTGTGGCTGACAACTGGATGGGAGTCAGATGTTCAAGGAGGAAGATGGACTTTGGTCTGCAGGCTTAACCCCGAAGCATTTGAGGGTGCCTACCTTTCAGCTGAAAGACAAGAAACTATTACCACTTGAATTTGGCACTTTAAAGATGCCAATTTTGTCATGCCATCTCTCTGTCTCTGTCTCTGTCTCTCTGTCTTTCTGTCTCTCTCTGTGTGACCACATTTATTCTGTCACATTTACTTTATGCCACCTAATGGTGGAAAAAGGCAATAAGTGATAGAAAGGAACATAAAGTATACTTGGTTAGTTTTCTGATGATACAGAAAATTTTGCTTTATCCAATACAGAAGATAGATATTACTGCTAGCTATTATGCTTTCAGAAATAAGTCAACATTTTGGCTGAACTTAAAGGTTTTCTGCAGATATACTATTTATGGTAGTATCATAATATATATGTAACACAATTGATAAATGTCTGGATATGAACATTTTGAGCTTCTATAGCAAATGAAAAGGCACAGCATTTTTCCAGGAGAGATAGAGATTCATAACATTCCCTACATTATATCAGGATTATAAAGCTGTCTAATTATATCAGGTCCTACTGGTGAAAACTCTCATAAAAGGTAAGCTATTCTGAATTGTCAATTCTTGAAAAACAATATGGTTAAACTTTGTTTTATCTCAATCTATATAATATCTCTATATAGAATTAAGGAGAAATTTCCTGACAGTGAGAACAATTGATTAGTGAAATGGCTTGCATCCAGAAGTTGTAGGTGCTCCATCACTAGAGGTTTTAAGAACAGATTGGACAGTCATTTGTTCAAGATGGTATAGAGTCTCCTGCTTGAGCAAGGGGTTGGACTAGGAGACCTCCAATGTCCCTTCCAACTCTGTTATTCTATGTAATTCTATGTTAGGTTTAACATTGCCTCCAAAGAATTAAAGACAAATTAAGATTTCTTCACACAAAGCAAGCTTAAACCATTCCCTATCATGACACAGTCTGTGACATACCCACCAACTATCTCAGCGTAATAAACAACAAGAGCAGACTAAGGTCCATGAAAGGTTGTGCTGTAATAAACATTTCAGTTTAATTCAGTTTAAATCAACCATTCTTTTTCTGCAGAAAGCCGCCACTTTCTAGAAATACCCAGAACTCATCATTTCTGGCCTAAACTAATCAGGAGATGTTGGTTTATGGTAGTGGTTTGGACTGGGTCTAGCTTGGGACCCACTTGGCTTGGAACTGCACAGACCAAAAGAAACTACAGCAACTTTTTCATTGTGGCTTCCAATATTACCACACACTCCATTTGCTTCTCTTTTTGCTGTAACAGGAAGTTTTTTTAACATATCCAAGTTTCTGCTGGTCTGTGCTGTAATTGGATATATTGCAATGCTTGCAGATTTCTGTATCTAAAAGTTACCAGCAAGCACAGTGCTTTTAAACATGTGAAAGGCCTGGGGGAAAACTGTTCCTCTGAACTCTTTCCATCCCACTTTCTTCTTGCAGCAGTCTAAGACAATGTATTTTTTTTCTCCATTGTTTTTTGTCTCTTTTGAAATCAACAACTAACTGTCCTTATATCTCAAGTGAGTTATGTCTCAGGTTCTGCTATAAATAAAAAATATTGATCCATTGAAGTATTTGAAATATTAAATGATATTTCAGATGCATTTCTTCCTCCCCATTTTTTTTCTCAGTCCCACTTGGCCCTGTTAGCAATAGATCCTATGTCTTTTCTGAACTGTGAGGCTGAAGGACTTTCTCAGAGCTATATGTGAGGAAAACACTATAAGGAGGAATACAGTTTGTAAGTTTATTTGTGTTACTATCGTGTTGTTGAAGTATGGTTGCTTATTACTTTGAAGAGCTATTCCCAGAACAACCAAGATCCAGGTTTTCCTGAGTAAGGCTCAAATGAAAACTTAACCCAGAGGTTCTCAACCTTTGCAATACAGATATTACTCAAATTAGATCCCCAACTGGGGCCAGAGTTTAGTTGCTAAGTGATGCTGTAGCTAACAGAGTCATCATGTGACTCGACCCAATTTGATGACCATTTCTACTGCAGCTGTTAAACAAAACACATGGTTGTTAAGTGAATCACACAATCTGTCTTTCCCAATTGACCTTGCTTATTGGAAATCTGCTGGAAGATCACAAATCACAATCACTTGACCCTGAGATGCTGTAACAGTTAAAAATGTGAGCCAGTTGGCAAATGCCAAAATTGCAATTATGTGAAGGTGGGGGTGGCACAACTCTCGTAACTTTGAGGACAGGTTGTAAGTCACTTTTTTCCAAGGCCATCATAACTTCAAAACTACCATTAAACAAACAGTTGTAAGTCAAGAACTACCTGGACTGCAATGTCCTAAATAATAAATCATAAAACTAAATAATAAATCATGAAATTAATATTAAATAATACTGTTCAGCTTGGTATTTGATTTATTAGTAATATTTTAATATGCCAATTCCACATAAATGTTCAGCAGTTTTTAAAACACTCCGTAGTTCTCATAAAGACAATAAAGCAAACCCACACCTCCCAAATCCCTCCCTCATCCATTATAAGCTCCACAGAAAAGTTAACTCAACTTTCCTCTGCAAAGCTGGCAAGGAAGATGTCATTTGGATCTCCACAGTTAGGCTGTTCCCTTATCTCAAAATATTTATTATTTCTCCCCCACCAGACCATCTTATATAAGGGATGCTACCAAGAACCCCATTTGGGACAGTCAAACTGGAAGGTTTGATTCCACCTGAAATAAGGGAATTCTACAGATACCAAGCCATAAAGGGGATTATTACTTAAAACCAGTCCTTTCAATTGTGTTCAAAAGTCTTTTGGAAGCTAATACAACATCTGCTGTACGCCAGGCTTTGCTCACTGCTTCTTCTGTACACAGAGAGTGGGAGTCAGTTTTGATGATAGGGGTTTTGGATCTGCTTCGCTTTAAACAAAACTTGTGACTCTGCCCAACTTTGCTTGTGACTCTCAGTTCTTGGGGTCATGACCCACAGTTAGAGAACCCTGAATTAATCTAAAAAAGAATAACCTATAAATGCTCAATCTAAAATACTGGATCCTGAGTACTGATTCACTGAAACTGTATTTTTCAAATTGCCTACTTTTTCTACATATTTTATTCTCCTCTGGGTTCAGAATTACCCCATTATCCCTACAAGGAGCGAGGGAAGGAAGCAAAATAAATTAATACCTACGCTTCTAAGCCTACCTGTAAAACCATCACTCAAAGAATTAAAATGTTATTCATCAAATGCAAAATACTTAATTAAACTGTTTTTGACCTATTACTATAAGCCACCCAGAATCATTTAAATACACAGCATATAAATAATTGAAAATAAATAAAAAATTTCTCCTGAAAATTTGTTAAATAACATAAGCTTTTCAAACTAAAGAGCCTTAAAAATTCATGCTAACAAAATAACACAGGATATATAACTAAGAATAAATAAATAGAAATGGTACTGGAAAAGTTTATTGTTAGTTGGAAGCACTTAATTAGAAGCAGAGTAAAGAAATATATTTTAAATAGGAATGGTGAGACTTTTTATCAGTTATTTCAGCAACTTTGTCTCTTGATGAAATATTTTTATTCCGGACTTCCGGTGGCTGCGCGGCGCCGGAGACAGCCTTCCCGGGCTGCCTGCGGCTCAGCTGAGTGATTTTCGCCCGAAACAGCGCCGATCAGCTGTTCGGGCGAATTTGAAGCCCCCTCCTCGGGAGAAGAGGAGGGGGTGAGGCCCCAGGTAGGGGTCGAGTTCTCCGGGGCCGCCTGAGCTTGGAGCTTGGGCGGCTGAAGGATTGAACTCCCCCAAAGCCTGGGTCGCTCCCAGCTGGCCAGCGTCTCTGCTCCGGATTTCTTGGAGCAGAGCCAGGCGTCTGCAAACACCCCTGCCTGAAGGAAGGACTATGGAGTAATAAGAGCAGGCAGAGCGGTACAAGAGGAAAAGGTGAAGAGGATTATTTTATTTTACTCTCGAGCTTGATGGACTTTTTAAACTTAAAGTGAAAGTGCGTCACAATTGAAAGTAAAAGATGGCGGCTAAACCTCCCCCTAAAACTCTTCGGAGTGGTGGAACTTCTCCGGTGCAACAATCATCATTGCAGGCGTTGCATCCTCCTGATGTATTGACACCGAAGGACTTACGAGATGCTCTTGAAAAACATGCCCAGGTAATTTTGGAATCACTGGGTGATAAATTTGCACAGATGGAGGAGAAATTGGAGAAATTGGAGGAGAGAATGGAAGAGAGGATGGAACAGAAGTTCAGCGTGATGAAGGTAGACATTTTGTCTTCAGTGCATAAAGTGGCGGAATGTGTGGAAGATCTGGATGAAAAAGTGGATGATTTGACTCAAAAGAATGCCATATTAGAAGCAAAAGTACTGGAGAATGAAGATTTAAGAGACAAAATGGAAAGAGAATTAAGTCTTGCTCAATATTACCAGATGCAGTTTGCTGTTAGAATCAGAGGCTTAAAAGAGAATATTAAGGAAGATTTAAAGCAGCTGGTTTCTGAGGCTCTCGAAGTGGTATTGAATCAGCCAGCATCTGAAATAAGAGCAGGTATGGATAAAGTGTTCCGTGTGAATTCATGGATTGCTAGACAGAGAAAGTTGCCTAGAGATGTGGTGGTTTACTTTGCAAAAAGGGAAATTAGAGATGAAGTTATACAAGCTGCCTATGATGCTAAAGTTGTGATTGCTGATCAAGAAGTCTTGGTTCTAAAAGAAATTCCTCCAAAGATTTTAAGGAGAAGGAAGGATTTTACATTTCTTGTGCAAGAGCTCAAGCAACGAGATATAAGGTTCAGATGGGAGATTCCAGTTGGGTTGATGGTGATGCATGAAGGTAAAAGGTACCGGCTGGTTACTGTGAAGCAAGCGCGTGATTTTTACAATAACGTTTTAAAAGCAACCCCATTAACACTTCTGGAAGCTGCAAAGGGATCTGGAGAAGGAGAACATCAAGAGGCTGAAGCAGAGGAAAACAGTGCTGGAGGAGATCAAGCTATAACTTCTTTGGATGATCCTAGAGAGCAAAGGGTAACGCGTGCTGCTTTAAAACGATCAAAAAAGATAAAAGAACAAGACCAGCAAAAGTCTTCGGAACTTCCACAACGTACTTACAGCCAAGCAGTGGGAGGAGCACGGCCTAAAGAAGATAGCCCTATCAAAGCAGTGCTCCAAGAGCTTTGGGAGGATATGCATGGCAACTAAATTTTTAACTTGGAACGTTAATGGACTAAATTCACCACAGAAGAGGAAGAAAGTTTTTCAATATTTAAAGCAATTTAAGATAGATGTTATATGTTTGCAAGAAACGCATATTAGAGTTGTGGATCAAAAGTATTTATCGAACTCAAGGTTGGGTACGCAATTTGTTGCTTCTGCAATGAATAAGAAAAATGGAGTGGTTGTTTATGTTAAAAGTGCCTTAACAGCAGACTTAATTGAAGCAGATAAGCATGGAAGATACGTTATGATAGAGCTGCTGCTAGAAGGTAAAAAGACGCTCTTAGTTGGATTATATGCTCCTAATCAACAACAAGCAGATTTTTTTAGTTTACTTCACACAAAGCTTACCCAGTTGGATTATAAATCTTTTATTTTTATGGGGGACTGGAATGGTGTTTTGGATGTACAGATGGACAAGGCTGGAGCTTTTAAGCGCATCCCAAGTCATGCTAGACTGCCTAAATCTTTTTTTGAAATGAAGGATGACTTGGAACTGCGAGATATTTGGCGTGAGAGACATTTGCAGGAAAAGGATTATACTTTTTATTCTGACAGACATCAATCTTTTTCTAGGATTGATTTTATTTTGTTGACTAATGATTTTTTTTGAGGACTAAAAAGGTGAAGATTTGTGCAAGAACTATCTCTGATCATAGTCCAGTTTGGTTAGAGATTGATAAGGAGAATAGAGATAGGCGCTCGTGGCGTGTAAATGAGAATTTGTTTAGAAATCAGAGAAATGTGGAAGAATGCAAACAGCGGATGAAGGATTTTTTTGAAATTAATATGAATAAGGGCACCTCTATGGATATGGTTTGGGATGCTAGCAAGGCCTACATGAGAGGGGTGTTGATATATATGAATAATAAACATAGACGTGCTGTGGAAGCTAGGAGGAAAGAACTGGAGAATGAAATAAAGGAAAAAGAAAAGGCTTTGATTTTGAATTCAGAGGATGTGAAGACTAAGGAGGCTATTAAACTGTTAAGAGGACAATTTGATAAATTAATGGCTGACCAAGTGGCAACCAATTTGCGGTTTGCCAGGCATAATACTTTTTGCAACGCTAACAAACCAGGCAGATGGTTAGCTTATAGATTGAGGAAAAAACAAAGGGCTTCTAATATAGACAAAATTGAGCATAAAGGAAGGGTTGTGTTTCAGCAGGACCTTATCAAGAATGCTTTTGTGGATTTTTATTCTAAATTATATGCTAAGGAGAAGATTAATGAAAAAGACATTGATATATATTTGGAGAATGCTAGCATCCCGGTTCTTACGCAAGTACAAAAAGAGGGGATTAATCAATTGATTACAGAAGAAGAAATTTTTACAGCAATTAACGATTTGAAGGTGGATAAAGCACCAGGTACGGATGGTTTAACCGCGGCTTACTACAAAAATCTACAATTAGAGATGATAAAACCGTTAAAGGAACTGTTCCAGACAATCCAGAGGGGGGGAAAGGTGCCACCGTCTTGGAGAACAGCTTTTATTTCCTTGATTCCGAAGGAAGACCAAGATGCTACTCAAGTTAAAAATTATAGACCGATATCGCTTTTAAATACAGATTACAAGATATTTGCTAAGGTTTTGGCTAATAGACTGATGAGGGTTCTGCAACAGGTGATTCATGGGGACCAAACGGGGTTTATTAGTGGTAGGCAAATGAAAAATAATGTGAGGCATATAGTTGATGTGTTAGAGTTTTTGGAAAGGAACAACCAGATCCCTGCGGCGCTAATTTTTCTAGATGCTGAAAAAGCTTTTGATCAATTGAATTGGCAATTTTTGATGAAAGTTTTAGACAAAATGGATTTTGGGGACAATTTTTTACAACCGATTAGGGCATTATATCAAAAACAAACTGCCCGAATTATAGTTAATAATAGTCTGACAGAAGCATGTAATATTGAGAAGGGCACAAGGCAAGGGTGTCCGTTATCGCCCTTGTTATTTGTGTTAACATTAGAGATATTATTGGTTAAAATACGGAATTCGGAAAAAATTAAGGGGATACAAATTAGAGATCAGGATTATAGATTGAGAGCATTCGCAGATGATCTGGTTGTTACAGTGACCCAGCCAGAGAACTCTGTTGTGGACCTGATGGAGATAATAACACAATATGGGAAGGTTTCTGGATTTAAAGTTAATATACAGAAAACTAAAATTTTGGCCAAAAATATGACAGTTTCGCAAAAGGCTCTCTTAGAAGGATTAACTGGATTTGAGATTGTTAAAAGGGTTAAATATCTGGGGGTGCTTTTGTCGCCCTCTAATACAAAGTTATATAAAAATAATTATGAAAAACTATGGGGGAAAATTCAAAAAGAATTGGAGAGTTGGGAAAAATTGCAATTGTCCTTGTTGGGACGGATTGCAGCAGTGAAAATGAATGTCCTGCCTAAATTTTTATTTTTATTTCAAATGATACCGATTCTTAAGAAAGATTCTAATTTGGAGGAATGGCAGCGAGGTATCAATAAATTTGTTTGGGCAGGGAAAAAGCCACGAGTTAAACTTAAGATTATGCAGGATACTCGTGAGAGAGGTGGCCTTAAAATGCCCAATTTTAAACTATATTATGAAGCTGCTGCATTAGTAGGAATAAGTGATTGGATTAATTTGACACAAGAGAGATTATTAAATCCTGAGGGCCATGATTTGTTGTTTGGCTGGCATGCATATTTGTTGTATGACAAGAAGGTAGACAATGTGTTTAGAGTGCATATTTTAAGACAGGCATTGTTGAGAGTTTGGAAGAAGTATAGACATAAGCTAGATTGCAAGATACCACTGTGGGCAATTCCAAAACACGCAATAGAAAATATACATGCTGGTTTCAAACATGATGTGACTACGTACAAGGAGATCCTAAGCTTGGAAAGAAATGTCTGGTGTTTGAAATCATATAGCTTCTTGCGAGAAGAGAAGGTTGTTCAAAATTGGTTTCAATATACTCAGTTACGGGCCAGGTGGAAAGAAGATCAGAAAAATGGTTTTACAATGACTGATGAAAATTTGATAAAGCAAATTAGAAATCAGGGACCAGCACATATTAAACGGATATATCTTGCGTTGATAGAGATTGATTCAGAAACAGAACTTGTTAAGGATTGTATGATAAAATGGGCCCAAAACATTCAGGAAGTCATCACAATGGACACGTGGGAAAAGATTTGGGTGAGGAACGTAAAATTTACACAAGCTCAAAATCTAAGAGAGAATTTTTACAAAATGTTTTATAGATGGCATTTAGATCCTAAAAAGCTTGCAAGTATGTATCCGAATTATCAGCCTAAATGTTGGAGGTGCGGTGATGAAGACGCAACATATTTTCACATATGGTGGACTTGTTAAAAGGTTAAGGCTTTTTGGATAAAAGTCTGGTGGAACATGCAGAAGATTTTTAAACAGAGGATAAAGTTTTGGCCGCAATTTTTTTTGTTGGGAATAATTACAGATGCCACAGTTGTGGACACCAAGTTGATGTTGAATTTAATTACGGCAGCAAGACTTTTGATAAGTCAGTATTGGAAGAAATAGGAACTGCCGACCATAGAAGAGTGGACTTTAAAGGTTTCCGACCTGGCAGAGATGGCGAAGATTTCGGCCTATTTGAAAGATCACTCGCAAGAACGCTATATTATGGAATGGAGAAAATGGATTGAGTTTATCCAGAACAAGTATAGGGTTAAGAAGTTTCATGTAGCATTTGAATAAGTCTTCTTTCTTTTTTTCTTTTTCTATTTTAGTTTCTTTATATATATCTAATATTACTAAGGTTTGTTTTATCCTATATAAGCTAGAGAGTGATGGATTTTAGAGTTTATAGTTGTTAGTATATGGTTGTTTATGATTGTTTTTTTATATATACCTTGTATTTAGCTCTGGGAAGTCGGGGGGAGGGGGGGAGGGGGGAGAGGTAGGGGGGAGGGAGAAGGGAGGGGGAGGGGGGATTTTTAAAGAAAAATTGTATGTTAAAACTTTTCAATAAAAAAATAAAATAAAAAAAAGAAATATTTTTATTCCTTTTGCTTCTTTTTTTCAAAAAATTAAAAGATTTAGAAATTATAATCATTGCGCAAACCTATCCCTATTTACTCACAATATTCAGTGGAGCTATCTTTAGGAAAGTGCGCATTTTCACCTTCATTAAATTTTGAGATTATCTTAGTCAATTCTACAATTAGCAATATAAATTGGTTCAAATATATTTACTATTTAGCAAATACTTAACATGTAGTTAATGTTAACTTACTTTCTAATCCTCATGGCTTCTTCATTATCATGTCTGAAGAAATCATATGATTTATATGATTTAACTGCTTCACGACGATAAACCCCTAAATTAAACACTTTTTAAAAATCATGAAATTTAATTAGTAATTAAGTTAGTAATGTTCCATAGTAAGCATTATCTCATTGAGCAAATATATTCATTACACAACTTGTTAAATGTACTATATTGTATCAATAAAATACATATATTTTAATAACTACATGCATTAAGCTAATATCTGTACTCTAAGTACAATTATTCCCATTTAGATGTGATTACGGTAACTTAATTGAATTTTCAGTAAAAAGTTACAATATTACTTAAGTTGTGCAGGCATAACTTTGTTGAGTATTTCACAGAATATTTAATTTCAATGCATCTCAAAACAACTGAAAAATAAGAATTGCAGCTTTGCCAATAATAATGGAGCCTTGGTGGAGCAGTGGGCTGATGCCTCCTTAAGTAACACCAGCTGCCTGCAATTAGTGCAGGTTCGCATCCCACCAGGCTCAAGGTTGACTCAGCCTTCCATCCTTCCGAGGTAGGTAAAATGAGGACCCAGATTGTTGGGGGCAATTAAGCTGACTTTGTAATAATGCCGCTTGGGGTGTGTGTGAAAGCCCTAATAAGCAGGCATATACATAGAATGAAGGCTACTGCTAAGCTTGTAAGCCGCCCTGAGTCTTCGGAGAAGGGCGGGATATAAATGTAATAAAAATAATAATAATATAGAAGTGCTTAATCTGTTCAGTGGAAAGAATATTAACATTGGAATTGGAAACCTGCATTCATGTTCTCAAGAATTCATTGCGGGTCTTAAAATAAAATACAAATCTTCAGCTTATAACAGTTTATTCAAAGTTACAATGGCACTGAAAAAAGTGACTTATGACCGTTTTTCACACTTACGACTGCTGCAACATCCCCATGGTCATGTGATCAAAATTCAGATGCTTAGTAACTGACTCATATTTATGATGGTTGCAATATCCCTGAGTCATGTGATCACAAGCAAAGCCAATGGGTACAAGATTCACTTAATAGCCATGTTACTAACTTAACAACTTCAATGATTCACTTAACAATGTGGCAAGAAAGGTGATAAAATGGTGCAAAACTCACTTTACAACTGTCTCATGTAGAAAGTAGAATGAATTCTTGAGAACATCTCAGTTTCAGTTCTCCATTAACAAAATGGACAGAGTGATGACTCAACTCTCCCTGTAAAGGGTATGATGCTGGAAAAATTTAGTATTCAAAGTTGTTTGATTTCAAGAGGAGAAAATAAAAATGTTTAGCTTGACTCATAAAATGTGCTATATTTTAATTCTGATAAAAAGTGTGCTTTAAATTATAGCTCACTTTATATGTCAAACCTATCTATCCTATCAATTGGAACCTGCAAGATTCTAATTAAGCAACAAAATATGAAAAGCCTTACTATGTTCTGTAGCAGTACTCTGCAGTGGACAAAATGTGCATTATTAATCTTAAACTAAAGGCTAATGACTATAAAATGAGAATTAATTTGGTATCTAACTGCTAATTATTTATATCCTCTCTTCCCTTTTTTTTTTGAACCATATTTGGTGAACAAGATTAACATCTCATCTATTAAAATAATTAATGCTGCATTATCTGAACATAATTCATATTGTATTTGTTGGAAGCTTATGAAAAAGAAGCCAGTCTTATTATTAATTATATATTCCAGATGAGGAATTGGCAACGACATATGTTGTCCTCAATAGGATTTTCAAAGACTACCTTAAGAGACACATTGAAAGAGAAAAAATATTTGCTGAAATTGCACTTCTGAAGTGATATTATTTAAAACTTCTTGCTTTGTTGCTAAAATAGTGATATTGTTGCCTTAAAAGCAGTTCAGAATCAACCATTTATCCTAGAGAAAGCTCAATGGATAATAGCTTTTAATTGCATTCAATCAACCAAGATTGCATTTCTCTAACTTTCGGACCAGTTGCTTTGTTCAGCCTCTTATAGCTTATCCAGTTGCATACTAAAGATAGAATCAGTTTTTTTAATTAATTCAATCAATATATTATAAATGACAAGAGCAACAATAACAATAATCTTCAGGAACCTTTTGTAGGCACTCCAATCCAGTTGAGGTAGCGAGTTAATTTCTTGGATACATAAGTCTTGCCTCTTGCAGGAAGACCAATCATTACAATCAGAGTTGGAGAGTTAGTCATATAAGAGGCCCATGCTATAAAAAAGGGAGATGCAAATCAGTAGTTTCGTAAAGATGAAAAATAAAGAACATTCTTGAAAATTTTCACATTTGATTTTCTATCCATACTTCAGAATATTATGTTCCTTTCCCAGAATCAATCAATGGATTGTGACATTATGGTCTCCAGTGGTTCCTATTGAAAAGTGGCTGGCCAAATCAAAATAGCCAATGATGAAGGGCTTCAAATTGGATATAACATTTTTCCTTAAAATATTTTTCAATTAAAGAAATATGTTTTTCAAACATGAGTGAAAAAGGATAACACATCTCCTGAAAATATAAATGTGGAAAATTGAACCAATATTTTATTTCCCTTAGGCTGATGTTAAACTAACTTTTATTACAGGTCCCTTAAAGAAATATATAATTTACATTTAGACACTGTTGTATGTCACTCAGAGTCATTTTTTGCAAGATGGTGGCGATACAAATGTGATTAATACGTTAATAAAATAAAAGACATGCTATTTGGTTTATAGGGCAATGTGATGGCTGTGGTAAAGACACTGGGTTTGCCAACTGTCCAGGTTTGAGACCCAAGTGTTGTGCAACCTGGTGAATTCCTGGCTAGATCTTGCCAACCTAGCAGTCTGAAAGCATGCAAATGAAAATAAATAGTTACCACTTTGGGAAGGTAACAGCATGATGTCATGCTGGCCACATGACCATAGAAAATTTTCAGACAGTGCTGGCTCAACGGCCATTGAAAAAGAGATGATTTCCACCTCTACAGTTGGCAATGACTAATGGAGTAAAATCCACAGGGATCTTTTTTTAAAAAAAAATGGTTCACACATTCATAAACACGTGAAGAGAGATAATGGATGGTGTTGGTAGAAAATTGTTTAAATTTTCTTAATTTCTATTTCTTACCCTTTTCTGTGCTTTGCATAATATTGCTTAATCCAAAATAGAGTAATGTGATGGTATGTATGTCAAAAATACTTGAGACTTTCAATAGAAATGTGTACTTTGTTATGCCCAGTATAGAAGTAATCAAGAGAGTGTGATTACAGATATGCAAAAGATATCAAGTATGGATATTCTTCCAAACATTGCAGGCTTCACTGAGTAATATAATGCAAAAGTGGGTCAGATATACTCTGACATCTTTTTTTTAATCCTTCCACTGCCAAATCCCAATTTTTGCAGCCCAGCAAGCTTGCTAAAGATGTAAACTGATAATTTGCTGAGACTGAGTCAAAAGCTGTATTGCCCATTCTTGCTGAAGTTCATTGGGGACTAAATCACACAGGTGCTGACATTCAGATATATGGTTAAAGAGATATTGTTAAATCCATTTTTGACTTAAAATCTAAAGCTGCTTTACTGGTTTCTGAAACTGAACTGGCTTCTCAAAATAAGATGTTGCCTGTAAGCTTGTTTGTTTTATAAATTCATCTCTAAATAGCAATTATTTGCCATAGCAACATTTTTCCCAAGTTTAAAGACATGGGACTGTAACATTAAAAAAATTAGAAACGTTAGATTGTGAGCTTCATAAAAGTAATAATGAAAGTTTCAAGAGGGGAAATCTTGTTGGGAAATTGTCTTCCTTTCACTCACGTTCAGCAAAGTAACTTCCCTAATCCTGGTGTAAAAAAATCAGTAGGCTAATAAAATGAACAAAGAACTGTCAGAAACAACAGGTTTATTGAAGGCTTATTTAAAGGATTAGTGAACCAGGTTTAGCTTTAGTGCTACAGTTCTAAAATATTAAAGATAATAGGACACTATCTAGCCACAAGTAACCAATTGAAAAAGAGGAATACAACTTAGCTGAAATCGATGCTTTGTTGAAAAAGGAATTGTTGTTTCTAATTTCAGCCTTCAAAATACAAAAAAGTAACAATAAAACCAAATCTCACAGAAAAGAGGCTATGGGTATTCACTAGTTGACATGATATCCCCAGTAATGTGCAGCATAACAGGGATTGTGCAGCAGGACACAATACAAGCAGTAATTAAGAATTACATTATATTCTAGAAAAGGAATAAATCTTTTCCCTTAAAAGACAAAATGAAAGACAAGTTATACATGGTAAATAGATTTGGAAGCTGATGAATAGGGAAAAGAAAGAAGGAGAAGAAGGAAAATAGAGGTCCTTATCCTAACCTTCTTCACTTGTAATCAGAAAATAGGAGGAAAGCAAAAAGTTGCTTTTTTGGAGGGGGAGAGTAAGGCATCTATTTTACTGGTGCTGGTGCTGGAAGAATGGAACACATTTTCTACATCTTTTCACTATTGGAAGTGTTGGCAAGGACAGAGGGTCAAACCAGTCCAAGTAAAATAAATCAGGCAGTTGTTCTCCATATTGTTTTGCTTCTCAAATGTCAAATAAGATAGGATTCTTGAAGTAAAATAAGCCAGTGGCATTTGAATTCTTTGAGAAAGAGCATCCAAGATATAATTTAGTTAAACTATTGCTCTCCTAGCAAAAACAAATGAATGCTAAACTATTTCCAACTACTGACATATAAATAAAAATACCTCCAAACACAGAGAAATCTAACAAAGAGAGATGTGAGCATTTCATTTAATTGCAAGACAGCTATGCATTTGGTTTACCGGATAATTATCTGAAGATATCCTGTCTGACATTAGCTGGGTTTAATAAAGTATTTAAGAAATCATCATGATTTATCTGCATCCAACACATTACTTCTTCACTAGCTACAGCTATTAAGACATATTAAAATCCTGAAAAATCTACATTAAAGAATTCTAAAACTGAGGTTATTCATATTTTTTCATCAAAGTATTATGCATTTGTCACAATCATTAAAACTCTCCTGGATATTAAGCTCCACAGCATATTAAAAAGCCTTTGATAAATATTCTAAAGGAGCACAATTCTTCAAAGTGGGGAGGAAATACTTTCACAGACATGCAGCTTCAAAAATAAATGTTTTCCATTCTGTTTCCACTTTGCAATTCCTTCCAAATGGTGCTAGTAAATTTACCATTAACCTAGTAGCATTTCTTTCTTTCATGGCATACCTACCTGTGCTCCTTTAAGTCAGTTTTTGACTTCTAGTGACTGCTTGTACTAGTCCTTGCAGTTTTCTTAGCAAGTTTTTTCAGAAGTGATTTGCCATTACCTGCTCCCTAGGGCTCAGTGAGAATGACTATCTAAAAGTCATCGAGTTGGCTTCATTCTAGACCTAAGGCAGGACTATAACTCTCTCCTGTTTTTAGCCTGGTGCCTTAACCACTATACCACACTGCTCTCCACCCAGCAGCCTAAATGAGTCTTATGATATTATTATTCTCAGATTAACCCCATGATCTTAAATGAATGATTATCTGAAAGTCACTCAATAGGAACCCCAACCTATATGTGGATTTAAACCAAGATCTCCCAGTCTTAAGACAGCAAAACTTTATTCTACGTGAGCCTTTTGTAAAATGGAAAGCATCCAGATCAAAATTTTGGGTACTGAGCCAGGATTTAAATATGCCAAGTAGCGTAGTCTCCAGATATCAATAATTTTGTCTCAAAAAGACAAAACTGCACAAGACTGTGACCAAAATGATCCTAAGTGGATCTTTCTCTCTTCCAAATAATATCACAAAACCATCACAGATACTCACAACACTTCTTTTCTGAAACTCGTAGATTTGAAGGCTTGCTTTCTTGGTTGTAACTGTTACCATTTATGTTCTCTGGGATGGCAACAGCATATGCTGACATTGCTGCAAGGCACAAGAATCCTCAGTTTTAGATCACCAAATTCCTTCTAAGGACACACAGAAGGATAAAAGGTGGTTGTGAAGTGTGAAATTTTTTTCTAAAGAGAAAAGAAATAATAGGCATAGTCTATGAGGTTCCTTCTTGCTGGGATTTGCCCCTAAAGGGGGGGGGGGAACCTACATAAAAGTTCTTAGTCAAGGTCAACACAAGAGAGAATTTTCTATTAATTATAATTTTCCCTCAAGGCAAAATATAATCTTGCATACATGTAAATATGAAGAATTTTTTTTTAAAAAAAGGAAGAATGTAAGTCCTCAGAGGAAAGGAATAAAGATGCCCTACATCTTTGCCTTCAGCCTTATTCCTTTGGGATGAGAGACCCCCTTCAAACTCGGCACGAAGGACCGCGGCGGAGATGCCACGCGACTGTACTGAGTGAGATCGCCGCCCACCCTTAGGCTCCGGCCCTTTCTCCCGGCCCCTGCAGGCATACCTGCGAAATTCAGCACGCCCGCGTCGGGGACAGCAAGGCCAGATTCCTGGGCGGGCTAGCGGAGCCGATCCAGTCCGCAAGAGATCCTTCCCGGGAACCGCAGCCAAGCCACGGCCAGGTACCGGGCGCAGGTGACCTTGTCCCCTCCCAGGCGATGGGCGGGCAGAGGGTGGCAATTCTTCGGAGATGCGGCTATGCCAAGCGGCGCGAAGGCCAAGCAGAACAATGCCGGATACGCCAAGACAAGTGACGCAAAGGAACTCAGAAAAGAGGGAAATAATTCTAGGTCAATGGGAACCGGCTTCATACCTGTATTCGAGGCTGCATAAAGGCAGATGGCAAATGTATCGGCAAGGGAAACGCTATACGGGAGAAGCCAATTCCCCACCCCTCGCACAGGCTTTAAGAACACAGGTATGTATGTGTGTTATACGTATGCATGCATATATGTGTGTGTGTGTGCATAGTAATACATCACACACACACACACACACACACACACACACACACACACATATATATATATATATATTTGTTTTCTGAGGTTTTCGCGGGTGTTCGTATGTGGATCTTTGGTTATTCGGGTTTTTCCCCGCGTAGAACTAAAGGTGTAGGGGCGACGTTTCGACGGAATCCCATCCGTCATCATCAGGCTGGTGGCTTCTGCTTCCTTCTTCTATGTATATATATGTATGTATGTAATTTTTTTTCTAAAAACATATATATATATATATATATATATATATATATATATATATATATATATATATATATATATATATATATATATATATATATATATATATGTTTGTGTGTGTGTGTGTGTGTGTGTAAATATATGAATTGTCCGGTGTGACTACTGCCTGTTCGATAGCCTTCAAGATAGGCTGAAAACAGGAAATAAAGATTTGCCCCATGTTTGGGGCCTAGCAAGGTAATCTAAATAGTTAACATTTGAAATATATATATATATATATATATATATATATATATATATATATATATATATATATATATATATATATATATATATATATATATATATATATATATATATATATATATATATATGTATGTATGTATGTTTTAAGTATTTGTCAAGGCTTTTTTTTTTGAATGGACCTTGCTAATTAACTCTTTCATTCCTGTTTTGGCCCGGCTCAGGGCTTATCCACAGGACATAGTCAACTATGACAGCTCATTATTTGTGCAAATTATTCAAATTGCTAATAAAGAATTTGGGAGGCTAAGATGATCATTTCGAACTCATTTTGTTCTCATCAGTTAGTCATACCCTTTATCTGAGGGTATATGTGTGTGTGTGTGTGTGTGTGTGTGTGATGTATTACTATGCGACATTGACGTCCTTCGGTAATATTCGCTTACTAATTTGAACTCAAAAAGCAATCCGTGGAGACAGTAGGCAGATGTGGACAGGTGTTCACATTTACCAATTCATGTGTTTGAATGCTTAGAACGAAAGTCAAAGCGAAATTATTCCGTTGTCCTTGGAAAGGAGGCTACCAGAAAAACCCCAAAGCGGCCGATTAAGCTGGGAAGTTAAGAAAACACTCCGGAAGAAGCCAATTGCAAATTACTTCCGTACTTTTGCCAAGACAAACGTACTGACACGACCATACGGCCGCCGGAAGAGTCATTGGAAGGAGGCTTTAATTTTACGCATGCGCAAAGAGACGCCTCAGTAGCCGCTGCAGTTAGCAAAAAGTAAAGCTTCAAGAAAGTGGGCGGGCAAAGACTGAGCCAGGATTGAGTCACGCCTCTCAGCCCTAACGTCAGTGTTCTGCGCAAGCGTACTGATAAAGGGGTTAGAGCGGCCCCAACGGATGTTTATCCTGATCTTGCGGTGAGAGTCCTTCCGCGATTCTGATTGGCCTTTCTGGCAATTGTGCATGACAGGAAGATGTAGAAGCGACCAATAGGAAGTCCAAAGGGAAGGGCTACGGGGGTTGCCTGGCTGCGGGTAGCTGCAGCCATTTTTGCTGCGGGGAGGGGGGGGGGAGGCTGTTACATGAAGCCCAGCAGCTGTCGGCAGGAGTGCTCCAGATCAGGCGGCGATCATGTTGCGGCTGCGTTGTAAAGCGCGGAGTGGGTCCTTTCCGCTTCCCGGCCTCACGGCACATTCCCATCTACACGAACTCCAGGCCGTGATTGCTGCCCTCACCGGTGTCCCCATCCAGGCCCAGCGCCTGCTGCTCGGCTTCCCCCCCTCGTGCCTCGACCTCAGCGATGGAGAGCAGCGCCTCGGAGAGCTGGGCATTCATTCGGGTAAGCGGAGGGGCTTGCCCGGGCCACTTGGGCCGTTCCCTGGGAAAGTTGGGCCTTCCCCCACCCCCGCCCCCCACCCCATCTAGGGTGCCTCTCGGCAGTCAGTGGGGAGATCTGGAATTGGCTGCCAGTCCTGCTTGGCGTGTGGCGCTGCTCTTGTCCTTTTGGGGGTCGAACCAGGACCACCTCGCCACTTAAAAGATAGTCATGGGATGAAATCTTTTCAGTCCAGAGCCTTGGTGGAGCAGTGGGCTAATGCCTCCTTAAGTAACACCAGCTGCCTGCAATTAGTGCAGGTTCGCATCCCACCAGGTTCAAGGTTGACTCAGCCTTCCATCCTTCCGAGGTAGGTAAAATGAGGACCCAGATTGTTGGGGGCAATTAAGCTGACTTTGTAATAATGCCGCTTGGGGTGTGTGTGAAAGCCCTAATAATAAGCAGGCATATACATAGAATGAAGGCTACTGCTGAGCTTGTAAGCCGCCCTGAGTCTTTGGAGAAGGGCGGGATATAAATGGAATTAAAATAAATAAAATAAAAAAATAAAAATTTCATTCGGTGTTTTCTGAATGAAGGACATGGGATTGAATGGTAATCTTAACGAGAGAAAAAAAGGAGGGAAAATGTTGAATGCTCAGAGGTGAGAAACTACTTTTAGTCTGTAGAAATCTGGCTTCGTTGTTTATGCTAGGCTGCAGTTAATATGTATAGAATATAGATCGTTGCCGGTAAAATTTGGAACTGAATATCCTTTCTCCTTGAAAAATAGACCTGTTTGGCAGTCATCCTCTTTTTCACAAATTTATTTAAAGGTCTGCTCCTCAAGAAGAAAGCTATTTTTTAAGATTGTATATTTTCTCTTTGGCAGAACAGGAAATTGCAAACCATGACACAAATGTTTTGACATCTTATGCTTGTCTACATTTGGCAGCACCCATCAATTATATTTCAAAATGTTGCTGTTGTGTGAAGCATAGCTTCCCTGTCTTTGGGAAACAAGAGAATTGATATAACTTGTAGTCTCCTACATCTTTCTAATGAATATGAAATTTTTAATATAGAAAACGTCCAGGTTCATCAACAGGTATTTTTTCCTGGTGAAATGGGCTAGGTAGAATTTGGTAAAATAAATTTGTTGTGTTATAAAATTCTGTAAGATGTATTTATTATTCACAATACATCTATTGGCTACAGAAGGAATATATAAGAATTTACTCATTAGATTTTTTTTCTTCCTTCTGGAAGCCTTATAAAGAGACATTTCTATTATTTGCCTCCCACTATCTCTAATGTTAATGATTGCACCCGAATTATGTCTGGTTCTAAATATGAGGATTCCTATCTTGGGCAGGGGTTGGACTAGTCAACCTCTAGATCTCTTCCAACCCTATGATTCTATGATAGTTATACATGAATTCATAGTATTTTCTTTGAGGAGTGAAATACGTCATATCATTACAGTAAACACTGCAGCAAAGGGAATATTATAGCCATATAACATACTGAAGAAGAGAGGTACCTGATAGAACCATGACATGTTTCTTATTACTATGCTAAATATTCATGTTATTGTTTTGTTCTATTTTTTTCTTGACAGGTGATACTTTAATAGTTGAAGAAGATGCAACCAAGCCCAAGAGTGATTCATCTATAGTTACAAAGCGGACTGTTTCTAATTCAGTTAGAGAAGCTGTACCTGTCCTTGCCCGAAAGGTTGTTCCGGCTGACAACTCGTGTCTTTTTACCAGCATATATTATGTAGTAGAAGGTGGGGTTTATGAACCAGGCTGTGCCCCAGAAATGAGAAATCTCATTGCCCAAATTGTAGCAAGTGACTTGGAATCCTATAGTGAGGCAGTTCTAGGAAAAAATAATCAGGAATACTGTGACTGGATCAGAAGAGAAGATACATGGGGAGGTGCAATTGAGGTTTCTATCTTGTCTAAATTCTATCAGTGTGAAATTTGTGTGGTTGATACCCAAACAGTCAGAATTGATCGTTTTGGGGAAGATGCTGGCTATGCTAAACGGGTGCTTTTAATTTATGATGGTATTCACTATGATCCACTTGAGCGTAAAATCCCCAACACAGACATTCCTCCCCAGACAATTTTTTCTGCAACCGATGATGTTGTTCTTGCACAGGCTTTGGAATTGGCAGACGAAGCCAGAAGAAAAAGACAGTTTACTGATGTAAATCGGTTTACATTGAGATGTATGGTTTGTCAGAAAGGATTAACAGGGCAAATGGAAGCCAGAGAGCATGCCAAGGAGACGGGACACACCAATTTTGGAGAAGTGTGAATTTTCTATGAGGTTGGTCATGTTTACTACCTCACTGATCCAGAATGAGCCATCAGGTTTTAAATAAGCTATATGTAATGTTACAGATTCAAAGTTTGAAAGCCCTAAATTTAATTATGGCTGATATGCACAGGGTTGCAGTTGATAGTGTAAAATGTTTACAAGAGTGCATACAGTGGTGTCATATTTTCCAAGGATCTTGGAGTATTCTTTTGCACAACTAAGAACTAGAGATAGCAACTGATACCAACAGATGTATCAACTCTTGAAAAAAAATCCTGAGCATCTGCTGAAGGAATTCCTCTAACACAACTGAATATATGCATTGCTGTAGCTAGCTAGGCCTGCATCAAGGACTTTAGATCACTGATGAAATAAAAATCTCAGCTCCATTACTGGATTTTTGATTGTGAAATCTGTGAAATAGTTAAGCTGGTTTCATTCATATCTGGTAAAGATACCTGCATCTCAGTTTCGTTCATGTGAAATGTGTATGTTTTTGTAACTTAAAGCAGTAATTCCAAAGCTATTTTATTTGCAGTTGCTGATTTAGAAAACTATGCGTGTAAAAATAAGAAATGCGAGTTATATCTTCAGCAGTCTTAGAAAGTGAAGCTATGAATAAGTTTGGATAATTCCATAGTGCCTAATGTATCAGTATACATTATATTTTTAAAAGGTATAATCTGTTGGGGTGTTAATATGAATAAATAGGGCCTTTAAAACTGTAACAAACTCAGCAATATGAATCAGTGTATACATCATATGGATAAATATTATACTGCAGCTATATTTCAAGGGGAGGCTGTTTCATGACATCAGATTGTTAAATTTAATGTCATACCTTAGGGGTAGAGTGGTAAGTTTCCAAATTATCCACTTTTCTAAGTATGGCACTGTCGCTGATAATTGTCAAATTATTCCCCTTGAAAGCAGTATATTTATCACAGAACATGGGTGTCAAAGTCGCTGCGTCACATAATGTGTTGTGATGTATCACAATATTTTTTTTGTATTGCTGTTACTGGGATGGGTGTGGCCTCTGCATGATGCAACTGTCCCACCAGCTGGCAGTTTGACACCCCTGTCATAGAAGAAAACATTCAGATTTGGATACATTGGAGGTAGAGGAAGGGAGGAGAAAGTAGTTGCCAATTGGGCTGGTGCTTCATATTAAGAACAAAACTTAGGGACCTGAATTCAAAATCACAAAGTGTTTGCTATTGGAAGCCATTGCACTTTGATCTAACACTTGATTTATTACATAAGTGAACACATCTTTTTTCTGTTGTAGCTGTTAACTGAATAACTCATTCTATGCAATGGTTTCCAATATTTGAGGCTGCTTTGGGATTGACCCTAAATCAAGTGTTATGTTTTGGCAGGTTAAATAACTGTTTACTCAAATACTGTTTGCTAATAAGTCATGTTTTATGAATAATCATATGGTTTGCATGTGGTGGTAGAAAAGTTATACTTAACCTGAAGGGCTTTTGTAGGCAATAGAAAATGTATTTGGGGATTATCTGAATTAAAATAATTTACAAGTAAATTTAAAAGGAAAGGATTCAACATTTGAGAGAAAGGGGGAAATTAAAATGTGTGATGATCAAAACTGTTTTAATGCATGCTGACTTAGAATTAATTCAAATTATCAGAAAATGGAAGTGGTTTAGCAATGTTAGTTGCCATCAGTGAGATAGGCATTAGGAAATGAATGATATTATACACTAATTTGGATCTAAACATCTAATATTTATTTCACCAAAGGATTTACTTGTACCTTTTTAGGTCCCAAATGTATACATGACTAATTGCTATTCCCATTTATTTTTAATGTAACATAACCTATAAAATTTCAAGCATGCGTAGGCTGAGTGACATCTCAATGAAGTGTTAAAGATTTGGACCTAATTTGTGAGCTGATAGTCAATGTGAAAATGCACTTTTTAATCAATTCAGAGATCTGAAGTGAATCAAGTGATTTACATATTCTTTCTTGTAACTGACAAAAATTTGGCACGCTATACTTAAGGTGTTTTAGGTTTTTTCCAGTGACTTGTAAACTAACAGACTACAATTTTTTGTATTTGAATCAGATACTTTGAGTTAGTTTCTGCTCGTATATACTGAAGTGAAAATTCTCAATCTGGAAACATCAAAGAGATCTGCAATCACTCATTTCCCCATATATGATAGGTTAAATAATGTAACTAAAGATAATTGTAGGTCTTAAATGGAAAACAATAATTACTAAATTATATGTTGATTTTAAGCTAATGAGACATGAAAGGTGATATCCTATGCACATCTGCTCAGAAGAAAACCCAAAGTAGTAGACTCCCAGGAAAGTCTGTTACAACTACACTAGCTAGTTTAGTGGTATTAAGGATAACTCAGTTAATACTAATAAAGTGGTACTTTTGCCAAAAGCCTTAAACAAAACAACTGCAATTGTACTAGCTACAATATAGGAAAATGTTACCAAACTCACTGCTGCATACTTTTATTGGCCAAAAAGACTATTAGGCAAGAAAATCAACATTAAATAATGGGAATCAAAACTATAGGAAATAAAACCATTTTACAATTAATATTGGTACTGATCTCTTTAAAGTCTAAAATCAGGTTAGTTGACCTTAAAATCCTGTACACATATACTTGGACATAAATAGACACTGGAGATTGTTTCTATCAGAGACATGCACACACACACACAAATATATACAATCCTATTCAATATTTTTTTTACAGCTCGTTTGCCAAATATGGTTTGAAAAATAGAGTGTATACAAAACATGGAAGTGTAAGCATTTAATCTGTAACCATATATCTACATTTACTTGGAAAAACATTAAAATTAGACATTTAGATAACTGAAGAAAAGATGTATTACGACACTTGAATATATTAATAAGGCCTTGAAACCTTGTGGTTTGGGAGGAGGAATCATTTGTTCATAGACTGAGATTACAGTTAAACCAAGATACTGTAGTAATCTCATTTTGTTTCCTTTAGAATTGATTAAATGTATCTATCAAAGGTGATGAGAAACTGACCTGTTTATATTCCATTTAAGTAAAGGTGCTAAGGGAAGCTTATTTTGTATATTGTTTTCTATTAAATATTTTTAATTTTAGAAATATGTACTTTTGCATTTTTGCTTTAAGGTTTGTCTAGAGAGGCATGGGTTTAAATCACTAGTTCACTGCAGATTGTTTTACTAAGTAAAATTTAAGTATCTCTATTTTACCATCAGTAGGGACGCGGTGGCTCAGTGGGTTAGGACGCTGAGCTTGTCGATCAGAAGGTCGGCAGTTTGGCGGGTCGAATCCCGAGTGCCGCGTAACAGAGTGAGCGCCTGTTACTCGTCCCAGCTTCTGCCAACCTAGCAGTTCGAAAGCACATAAAAATGCAAGTAGAAAAATAGGGACCACTCCGGTGGGAAGGTAACAGCGTTCCGTGCACCTTTGGCGTCTAGTCATGCCGGCCACATAACCACGGAGACATCCTCGGACAAGCGCTGGCTCTTCGGCTTTGAAACGGAGATGAGCACCGGCCCCTAGAGTTGGAAACGACTAGCACATGTGTGGGGGAACCTTTACCTTTACCTTTTTATTTTACCATCAGTATTATAATTTTTAATATAATTTAAAATATAGCACAAGTTTTTATTGAACTATTGTCATAAATATGTTTCTCTACAGATGTACACATATACATATAAAGATCATTAGTTACATGGACATGCATTCGAGAATTAAATTTTTATATAAAGTCCTTGGGAGATTTAGCAAAAAAACAAATGTAATCTGACATGTTTCATCTAAATGGTGGTTACCTGAAAGCTTGTAATTTTGAACAATACAGATTATTATTTCCTTTTGTTTAAGTAAGTATGAAGATGGTACCAGATTTTGGTACCAGATTTGGATTACTTTTTATCCTTGATAGCTATAAAATAAAATCTTTTAAGTTGGTAAACATACTTTGTAGTAATGGGTTATAATACTTAAACATTATGATTTTTTCTTCTGTTTTAAAGTAGCTATAAAATTACATTGGATGATTGCTAATAGAAACGTGTGATAATCCAAACAATCTCTCATGTCACTTAGCTTTTTTCTAGTGCTCCATATCTAAGTCAACTGGGAAATGAAATTTCTTGTTACATCATTTATTTTGTAAAGGAATCTATGTCTACATTATCTTTAAAAACTATTATTTGCACCTTTCTTATGGATATAGAAGTCAATTTAAATGAACTTCAATTTGGGAGTAGAATATAATATTAGAATAGAATAGAATAGAATAGAATAGAGCTGGAAGGGAACCTTGGAGGTCTTCTAGTCCAGCTTCCTACTCGAGAAGAAGAAACTTATATCATCTCAGGTGAATCTCCAGTTTCCTCTTAAAAATCTCCAGTGATGGAGTGCCCACTATTTCTGGGGGTAGGCTGTTCCACTGGTTGATTGATCTCAGTGTCAGGAAATTTCTCCTTAGTTCCAGGTTGCTTCTGTCTTTGGTCAGTTTCCAACCGTTGTTTCTCATCCTTCCATCTGGTGCTTTGGTGAACAATCTGGCCCCCTCTACCTTGTGGCAGCCCCTACAGATACTGGAACACTGCTATCATGTCTCCCCTATTTCTTCTTTTTCTTAGACTAGCCAGACCCAAATCCCATAGCCGTTCTTCATATGTTTTAGTCTCCAGGCCCCTGATCATCTTAGTTTATTTTCTTTGAATTTTTCCCAAACTCTCAACATCATTTTTGTGGTATGGTGACCAAAATTGGCTGCAGTATTCTAGGTGTGATCTTACTAGGGCTTTATAAAGCGGTAATAATACTCGTGTTCTTGATTCTATGCCTCTGTTTATACAACCCAGGATTGTATTAGCTTTTTTGCTGCACACTGCTGGCTCATAGTCAAGTGATTGTCCACTAGGACTCCAAGGTCCCTCTCACAGTCACTGTTTTTGAGCCAGGTCTCGCCCAATCTGTATTTGTGTCTTTGGTTTTTCCTGCCTAAATGTAAAACTTTGCTTTTCTCCACATTGAAACTCATTTTGTTGGATAGGGCCATTGTTCATTTTTTGTTCTGGTGTCTATTTTGTTCTGAGAATTTTAAAGTTAGTGATACTTTTAAGGATATTAAACTCTCTCTCTCTCTCTCTCTCTCTCTCTCTCTCTCTGTGTGTGTGTGTGTGTGTAGTGTGTGTATACACACAGACACGCACACAGAGTTTAATATCCTTAAAAGTATCACTAACTTTAAAATTCTCAGAAATTGAGAATAGAGTGCAATTTGAAGACACTTAAATGACAACTACTACATAGTAGTTCTATAGTATTAGTTGATTGGATTAAATATTGAAGATGTGTTCCAAAATTTGCATATCTGGTAATAGCACCAGCATTAACATTCAGAAATGTGAAAATTATGTTTTACTAGACGGCCTTTTGTACACTTTTAGATGAGATCAGTATATCAAATACAGCACTTTACAAGCTTGTTAATCATGGTTTACCAGTTTAGTGTGCTTTGCAAAGAAATTAAATGAGTGCATTATGATTTTCTTTTGCAAACTGGCATACATTTTAAAAACATCAGATTTAATATTTTTCAGTGGCACCACATATTGCAACAGTATTTCATGGAAATACGTACAGTATATGTTGTGTTTAACATACTCTCTTGAGTTTAATTATAGCAACACTAACATGTAACATTATGCATGCATGTCCCACTTTGTAAATTGTATTTCTGCTTTCTATCTTTAATAAAAATTGATGCTGATACATATACATAGATTACAGGAGCTATTGCAAAATGTATTTCAAATTATTCTTATTACCAAAAAATTCCAAGGAACTAGACTGTTTTTGAATTGTCTATGGATTTAAATCAGTTCGAACACTATGAAACTGCTTTATATTAACACTGCTATTCTAAACAAGTGCTGTATTCGTTCTTCCCATTGAGTATCTCCAGTGGAAAGGACTGAGTCTGCCTCTTCGCATTTAGCCTCTCTATGGAGGAGACGGGCGGTTAAGAAAGATAGAGATAGATAGATAGATAGATAGATAGATAGATAGATAGATAGATAGATAGATAGATAGCATATGATCAAAAATCATCTGGTTTCTGAGGAAAAGGGCATCAACCATATTAATATAATATGTCATAGTTGCGTAATATGCAGGAAGATCACTGCAACATTTGGAAAAGTGATTTTGAAAAATAATTAAAGATTAGATTGAGAATTAGCTACTTTCAGTATATATTCATTAAAATGTTAGGGTAGTATTACTCATACTCTTAATTAAGGTCTCATTTATTTCAGTGAACCCTTGAATTCATTTTTGTTCCAATTAAGTATATGTGAGCTCTTAGTCTGAAAAGGTGGAAAACAAGTAGCATTAGTATATAAATGGCTTCTCTCAAGATAAATCTTCCTATGATGAGACAGTTGTATAGCAATAGACTTACTGTATATACCGTTTCATAGTGCTTTACAGCCCTCTCTAAGCAGTTTACACAGTCAGCATATTGCCCCCAACAATTTAAGTCCTCCTTTTACTGATCTTGGAAGGATGGAAGGCTGAGTCAGCTCTGAGCCAGTCAGAAATGAACTACTCTTAGTTGGTTGAATTAGCCTGCAATATTGCATTTTAACCACTGCACAATCACAAGACTTTTATATACTGTAAAATATGCTATGAACTTCTTCCTTAAGTATTCTATTTCCAACTTATTGAGATAACCAGCACATATATTTTTCAATTGTTAACATCCAGTCAGATTGTATTTAACTAGAATTCAGTTACATTATGTACGTTTCAACTGCATATAATTTAACTGATAAAAATAATATTTTCCACGTAACTTAATCTTACAGCTAAAAGCAACCTAAATCCAGATCATCTGCATCTTAAAGATAGTTGCTCTTTTAAGAGTTTAGCTATAATAAATAGTGGAACATTTAAAAAAAATAAATAAAGGGAGCGCTTACAGGATCTTCTTACATATCGTCATTTTGAGGAACTGAACGGTAGAAAAATATGCATCTTTGTTTAAAAGGCAACATTTCTGCATCAATTTGATCTGCAAATCAGATTCATTTTTATCACTGCTGAACATATTCAAACCATGTAGTCTTTGTATGCCTTTCATTTTTCTTATGTTTAGGTCTAGTCACTCACTTTTTGCCCAAACCCCTTCATAAGGGTTGGTATTGGGAAAATAGGAGGAGGATGTTCACCATTTTGTCATTTATGAAAATAATAAAGGCAGGATAAATATAAATGTTATGGATATGTCTCTAACCAATTTTTCTATTTCTCCTAATTTTGCCATTTTCACCATTTCAGAGTGCATTTTTGTACATGTAAAAGTTTTGCAGTTGTAATCATATAAAAATAATCTTCCATGGCTCTGTTCTAATTGGTTGTTCATTAATCCCAGCAAGAAAAGTTCTATTGTTTCTATTGAATATTCTTTAAAAATTGTATCATATATATTTGAACCTAGAAATTTCTGACTTTTTTTAATAAGTCCACAAGTCATGATAAGATGATACTTCAAGTTGCTCACATTTACAACATAATTATGAAGTATCTATACATTCTAGACACTTTTTCTGAACTTATATAGCAATGTTACATCTTTATATAAAAACACTTAGATGATAAAATATACATCTCAAACCTTTTACATTTTCTCATTAATATATTGTGTTCAAAATTCATAGCCCATTTATCATACAATTTTTCACTATACCTGTTTCAAATTTCAATCAAAGTTAATGCATTTTAACAATTACAGGGTCATCATTTGTACATATTTCATCATCGTCTTAACTGTGCATATGAAGGCCATTGAAAACTAAATCCCTTTGCAGTCAATTATTCTTTATTTCATCTTGTATTTTCCATGTTCTAACAACTCTTGATACATTAACTTTTTTTCTTTACCTACTGTCAGAATATATATTGTTGGAAACAAAACATCATCATTGGCAAAACAAAATAAAATTATGAGTACTACTAATTATTGTGTATTGAATGAATTAATGTAAAATGGCCACTATATTATGATGACTTCCTGGATAGTGCTAAAAGTTTCAGGACAAGCACATATATCTTCCTGTTGATTCATGCAGTTTATAGAATGGGTAGAATTTGTTAATAGTTCACAAAGTTAGTTCTTTCATTATGATTTAGATATACTTTTTACCTCTTCACTACCACCACTTGTTAAACAAGTCACTGTACAAGAAATCAACACATTCAGTAATAATTTGTTTTTCTATATCTGCTTTCTATATCTTGATATAAATGTATAGCCAGTAGTGCATAACATTATTAATATTCTGTCTTTATATAACATTTATCTCTGCAGAGAATGTTTGATAAAGAGTCCTACATGTAATGCAACTTTCATTTAGCTTAAATTAGAAACATTATCCAGATTACCTCTAAGTCTACACAAACACAAAACCCGCGGGCTCAATCTGGCTTGTGATGGGCCCACATCTGGTCCATGGGGCCACCCAGAGATGCCAAGAGACCAGCTCCTGCTGCCCCAGCCTGGCTGGGCATCCCCCAGGGTGTGTGCATAGGAGGCAGTGAGCACACGGGCTGGTGGTGCCCAGCAGCAGCTGCAGCCTGCTGGCCCCTTGGCCACCCATCAGCCGGTGCACCATGCCATAGCCGACACAGCGCAGGTGGATCCAAGTGCTGCAACTGCTGAGCTGGCCCTCCAAGCAGGAAAGAGGCATGCAAAGATAGTGGGGCTGTGGTGAGGCAGCCCAGCTGGCTGCTGTCATCGCCATGCTGTGACCCCCGTCATCCAACTTTGTCCTTCGGCTCCACCACACATACAAGACAAGCTTCCCACCAGCTGCCACACCCTTTGCAGCCTCAGAAAACAGGAAGGGTAGGGAGCCCTCAATCCTCCAGGTGGAGCTGGGACTCCCCTCCCTGTTCTGCCCAAGCCCAGCTCCAGAGCTCCCCACGTAGCTGGGCGTCCCCTGGAAAGTGGTGCTGGGCCGGGTTGTGGGATCCCAATGCCCTGGGAGCTTGAGAGTTGGACCGGGCACTCTCCAGGCCCTGGGCAGTTCGTGTTGCCCTCCGGGGGCCCCAAACAGTCCAAGGGGATGGTGAGGCTCCAGTGCACCATGCCCTGGCACCTGCCCTGTCCTGCCTTCTCCACTGGAGACCCCCAGATCCCTCCCACAGCCCCACCTTCTCCCCACAGGCACCCCTCTGATCCGAGTGACATCAAGAAATCAAGTTTCATTAAGTAATGCTTAAAAATTTGTGAATCCTTTTGAATTTTCAACATTTCTGCATTAAAAGATATTACACTAGGCCAGGGGTAGGCAACCTCGGCTCTTTTATGACTCATGGACTTCAACTCCCAGAATTCCTGAGCCAGCCAAGCTGGCTCAGGAATTCTGGGAGTTGAAGTCCATGAGTCATAAAAGAGCCGAGGTTGCCTACCCCTGCACTAGGCCATACTAAAAATTGATCTGTTCTCTGCACAACACCAAAAAATAGATAAAGTGGACTCGAACAAATGAGCCAAAGTATTGTGCTTGTTCTTTGATTTATTGAGGAAAAACGATCCAAAGTTACAGGGCCAGGAAAATGCTAGCAGCTAGGCAGAGTGCTAGTGCATTCCTTTCTACAGTATGTGTATGTCCCATTATGTGCATGCTTACTTTCTTGTAATCCCTTCCTCTCCAATGAAGGTAAATGCATTAATTCCCTTCTGGTTAATTATCCCAAAGGGCAGAGAAGAGGGAAAAGCGGAAGCGGAAGTAAAATTGTAAGTGTAGTCGCAGTCATGTAATTTTCACTTAGCAACCACATCACTTAGCCCCAATTGTGGTCACTAAACAAGAACTATCTGTATCTAGTTTTAGGACAAGTACGGAAAACAGATGTTAGGTTATTTTTATACAGAAATGTTGAAAATTCAAAAGGATTCATAAACTGTTAAGCACCACAGTAGCTATTGAGATAGAAGTCATACATTTCTCAATATTGCTGAGTCTTAAATGCTGGAGTCCTCACATTTGGTGTGCTATATAATATATAAATAAAAGTCTTGTATTTCTTTGCAACATTCATTTTCATAGATACATTTACATAATGATTGTACATTTTAATGATAATTCTAACCTGATGTCCAAGTGTTGTCCTTTCAAAGCAGTAAATAGTGGTAAAAAAAACCCACAAAACTTGGCATGGACCATTTAAGTTGTATTTTAGCATTATCGATGTGCACTGTGTTTTACAAAACAGGAGTCTGATCTAAATACATTGTTTGAATTAAAATATGTCAAAAGCTATGTAAGTTGCATAAGTTTGCAAAAGATATGACTTTCTGATAGAACAGAAAAAATGGTTAATGGCACAAAAGTACCTTGCCCAAGAGAAAGAGGCATTGATTCAAATATTTGAATGCTCTTTATTCATGCTTGGTAACCTATTGACTTCAGTAATGTCTTGGTTTGATGCCCAAAAGTGTTAGCTTCCCCTTCCCCCACCAATCAAGGCAATTTTAGTTAATAATTAAGAAAATGGAATGCTAAACATGTGTGCAGTAATGACATCTGTGTGCCAAGGCAATATTACTTCAGTGAACTGGAAAGGACAAGACTATATATATTTCAGTATTTCAGTGTTAACATATAAAATCTGTTTTAGAAACTACACACACACACATACAAACGCATACATATATTCAGTTTCTAAAACAGATTTCTATATGTTAATATTGAAATGTTTGGTTACTATTCCTGTTAACTAATGGCATGATTTCCCTTCTTTTACATTTACAGTTGTCTCACAGATTCACAATACAGAAACATAATCTTGATCTGTTCCCATTTGTTTAAGTGGGACTTGCATCAAACAAATTATTGGTAGATTGTATTTTATATCTGGAAGTGGAAGGACTGGACTGAATAAGGAAGATAAATCCCCAAAACTCCACGGTCAACATAACATTTCAAATATAAGTTTTGTGACAATCCCATTCAATTTTATTTTGAGAATCACACGTAGGCTCTTATATAGAACAAATCTGAGAAATTATAGTAAAATGAGCAAAGAGTAAACTTTATTAATTTTATAAATTTAAAATAGATATAAATTTTCTAACAGTTTTCTAACAGTTATTTATTTAAAAAAGTACATTGCTCAGGTAACAATTTTAACTCACTACATAATGTTAATAAAAACTTAGATACCAGCTAGAAGGATGACACTATGATTTGTATTTCCTGTTTTCTGGAGATGAATATCTACATATAATTTATTTTGGGACTGAGTTAACAATTCTGAGTGCATTTGTGACTATTCTGAATGTTTTAGTGCAAAGGAAATATACAGGAAAAATATCAACTTCTGCCAACCCCTAATCTTTAAGGCATGGTATGTTAGTCACCTAGAATAGTGAATCTGTGATGAATTCACATATATTCCAAACCACATCCTAAAAAGAACAGCTTAATAAGCAGGAACATACTGGAGTCAACGCTATGGGTTTCTCTTTGAAGATATCACTAGCAAACTATGCAGAAGAACGACATGCCAAATGTAGGTGGTGCCTGCTGATGCTTATGAGACATCTTAAGAAAGAAATATAAACTTTTACATTTGGAAAAAAGGGCAGGATGGTATCTTATTACAAGCTGGAGAGAAAGGAGGAACTTCCTCTTTATTAATCTATTGATCTTCAGTTGATGGAATGAAAGAAGAAAATGTAGATGGATAAGTAATCAACTTTTTAAAGTAGTCCTATCTTCTAGTTGGGTACTTTTTCTGCAAAAAGTAATATTACTGAATGAAAAAAAAATACTTTCAACATTCTATTTACAACCAAGTAAATGCCAATTCTCTCAGGGAAATAGGATAATGGATTTGCTTTGTTTTGATTTCCACATTTGGCATCTGCACATGTTTATTTTTAGGCAAAACTGGCCATGTGCGAAAAGAATATGCCCAATAGATCATTACTAGACTTTTTTCAAATTTCTGTTGCTTCTATTTATTTATTTATTTATTTATTTATTTATTTATTTATTTATTTATTTATTAGATGTGTGTGGCTGTCCAACTCACATACAGTGAACCCATGTTTTGGGTTAAAGTTTACTTGATTTGAGATACACTTGATTAAGAAAAAGTTCATTCACATTTATTCTTTAAGTTCCTTGCCTAAGTACTGACTCTGAGAGGCAAAACTTTTACCCTCTGTAAATTGGAATAAACAAAAAGAAGAAACAATATCATCATTTACTACAAATTATTATTCTTCAGCCTTGAAGTTTTTTGAATGAGAAGTGAAATGTTTTCAAAAAACCAAGAAAATCCATTTGCCTTTTGAAAAAGCACTTTTGGAATAGCACTGAATACTGTACTATTAAAGCCTATAATACAAGCTAAAGCTATAATCCTTTGAATATTTACTTGGCGTGCTTTCTTTTGAATTTCTTTATGAGTAAATTATGCATAGCAAAAATGTTTATATATGTGTGTGTCTGTGTACATGCACGTGTCTCTTATGTCAGGATCATGGTCTACTGGATATATACAAACGACTTATTTGATGCTTTAGGCTTAAAGCCTGTTACACAGAACAAAGATAGAATTCATAAATTACTGTTAACCAGTCACATATATATGGCACCAAGCTATCATCTAGAAAATAACATTTACAACAATAGTCCCTTCTTCTAAACCAGTGCTAATTTCATACAAGCAAACTTTAAAAGTCTTTATGTATCCACATGGTAGCAAACCAATAAACCTGGAAGCTATCTTAATAGGGGTCTCAGAAACCCAACAATCCCAGGACTGGAACCAAAGCCAAGTTTTAAGAACTTTCCAGAACTCTAGGAGAGAGGGTGCAGTCCTCCTTTCTCGGTCAATGATGTTTGACCCAGAAAAAGCATGTTTCCTCAATCCCACAAGATGACCACATTTAATAAAAGGACCCTGGTGCTCATCCATTCTGCTGGAATGCACTGGGAGAGTAGAAACAACTGGGGACAATGGTCTCTCAGTTATCCAGGCCCTATGCCACACTGGGCTTTGTAGGTAATAACCTGTACTTCAAATTGCACTCAGAAAGCTGAGTGGCAACCAATGCATCAAAAGGCACCTGTTATCCAAAGATACCTGTTACTGCTCATATTGCTGTATTTTGAACTAACTGTAGCTTAGTATTATTCCAGGACAATCCCATGTAGAGTACATTGCAGCAATTCAATTGGGTGGTGACCATGGTATGAGTAACAGTCTGAAGGACCTCCCAATCAAGGAAAGGGTACAGTTGGCACACAGGATGAACCTCTACAAAAGCCCACCTGGCCACAGCTGCCACTTGCTTTTTGTTTTTCAATTTGAGTCCATTTCATTCAATATATCCCAAACATGGAGATTACAATGATCTATTTCTAAAATAGGTGGAGAAGTCCTTAATAAATAAGTAACTTATAATCAGTAAAGAATAAAGCACTATATCTCTGTTTATTATTTACTGATTGGATTCAGATATTTTTTTATGGAAAAAGCCATAGATATGAATACAAATACTTGCAATTTTTTCATCTTTTTATGCCAGGTAAATAGGATTAGATCCATATACAATTACAGCATTCCTAGAGTAGATCTACTAATATCAAAGGGAGTTATGCTTAATACAATATACTTTGACTTTAGTGGATTTTATCATGACTGTATACTTTCAGCCTTGCATGGCTTCCTGTTTGTTCTACTCTTGCTTCCCGATTTTTTTAAAAAAAAACCACTTATTTCCTGCACTTGCTAGGGAAATCAGCCCTAATCAGCATTTTAACTACGAAGGCATTTAACTTTAATAACACTCAGTTTTTTTTAAACATGTTCATCTGTTTTGCTTCATTTCTGGGTGCTACTGTTTAGAAGAAGCCAAGATCTCTGTAATCCTGCCTCCCCTTTTCTTTAGGAAACAGCTGGAATGAAGAGCTTAGGGGAGGAGTCAGCTTCAGGGTGGAGAGAAAAGAAAGACAGGAGGAATTTACCTGTCTAGGTAAGTCAGTGGGAGGTCAAGAACAGAACAGAGGAGGTGGTATAGCCTGTTTGATGTGTTAGTGCATAGCACTACGTGGAATTGTTTTCATTTCCTAGTGAAGGTGAGTTAAACTCTAACTAAACTATGTTTGCTTAAAAGGATAAGGTACGTTACTGTATTTATCTGTTCTTTCTTGGTTTTATTCTGACATACCTTTGAGCTGCTACTAAATGATTGTGGAAAGGCTAATTTCTCCTTATGAAAGTAAGTCATACCCAGTACACTCTTTTCTTTACAAAAAATTGCTGTTAGAATCAAGAGAACAGTTCTTACTGCATTAAGCAGATTCCAGTTTTAGAATTATATGTATGAAATAACTAAGAATTTCTTATGCTTACTATGCAAAATTACAAAACAATGGGAATCTGCTTCTATATTAAGAACAGGTATTAGTTTAAAACACTGAAAGATGGAACTGAGTAGAAATGCTTTTTGTTATAAAATAGCTATTTAGTCTATCAGCAATAGGAAACAAAGGCTACTTTAACTCAGCTGTAATTATAAGATATTTGACTGAATTTATTCTTAACATGGCACGAGGGTGGAAATTTACAATTTATTAGTTGAATGTAGTGAAACAAAAGGAATTGTAAATGATTTTAATTAGCTATTAAGATAGTTGGAACTATGTAGCTGTAATTGGTGGTATTAGAGACTTGTCTTTTGTGCGTATGGGGTCAAATGACTTGTGCATACATGTTGGAGTTCTGTCTTGTTCTGAGATGCTTTAGCAAACATGAAATTGAAATGCAATTAAGTAATGTAGATGCATTCAAGTGTCTGTCTCTTGCATTCATTCTGTTTCACAGATAGGAAAGGCTTTATTCATTAAATATTGTAATGAGAAGAAAATAGTGCAAGTGGGCAGAGTTGCATAGAATTTACCATTTATCTGAGTATTTTGCAAATTATATTTTTGACTGTTCAGCATCTTTTAAAACATATATGTATTTTGTGCCTCAAAATACCAAGAGACCAAGCCACTGAGATTCAATGTGAGCAGTGTTCTGAGCAACCATGGGACTTTATGTGGACTATACAATAAAGTGTAGGATGATTTTAGTAATTGTTTTGTTGTATGACAAATTCTATCAAAATGAGATATTTCAGGCAATTAGATATTGTATTATAAGAAACTACATATAAACCACAACAATGTAACTGAGAGGAGCTGACTTCATAATATTGACTCAAATTATTGTGAAGTGTAGCAAAAAAAATGGCTGATATTAGAACAGGCTTCTGCAATTTACAGTAGAATGAGCTGAATATAGTCTTTGCAATTTGGATTGTCAACGTTTTAGTTTTTTTAACATACAACAAAAGTAAGAGTAATATCAAGCTGCTATTGGCTATGTTCATTTGAATGGGTCACAAATAAGACAGGTATACGAATTAAGTGCTTAGCTGATTATTAGAAAACATTATTGTAGGAATAAAGCTTAATTATTCCTATGAACTTCCAACTTCCTCTTTCCCCCACAACAATAACCCTGTGAAGTAGGTTGGTTTGGGAGTGTGTGGCTGGTCCAAAGTCATCCAGCTGCTTTTCATGGCTAAGGCAGGGCTTGAACGCACCGTCTCCCATTTTCTAGCACTGTTCCTTAATCACTAAACCAGGCTGGCTCTCGTATTTCACTAGGAACCATAGAAACATAGATTTAAATGTTTATACAGGGATGTCTTCAAGGAAGAATACAATATAAGTATTCAAGTTAAACTGAATGGCAAATGAAATCAAAATATGTTGACCCTTGCCACATTTACTGCTTGTTTGTTTATTATTTGTTTGTTTGCTTATTTGACATATGCCACCCATCTTGCCTAGAGCAACTCTTATAGTTCTACATTATTATACAAAACTTTTATATATATACACACCTTTTGGTGATTATTTTATTCTTTTTCTACATTACTAATAGCAATAGCACTTAAACTTATATACTACTTTACAGTGCTTTACAGCCCTTTCTAAGTGGTTTGCTAATTCTGGATATTGAACCATCATTAATAAAGCAATTTATTTAAAAATCTGCAATAAAATGATTCATTTTAAAAACAAGATAATCCAAATTATAAAAGTTTGAATGCATATCTACACAACAATTAAAAGCAAATTTATTCAAAAGGCAGCCCTGCAACTCTTATGTTGAAATGAAATGCATTGAAGGATAAGGCAGAGTTTCATGTAGTTTCTCAATGTCATCTGATATGTCTTCTATGGCTCTCCTTTACAATTCACTGATTTAAAAAATGTTGTCCCAAGTATGAAGGTCACATGAAAAGGACTGATAACACTTCCCTGGTGCAGTTAGCTCACATATGTATTGTTGATATCATAAGCGTGGGCACGCCTAGTTTCGTTTCCTCAAATATGTACCCAGAAAAAAAGTACAGCTGTGCCCCGTGTTCACAAGTTTGATACCCTGAGACCTAGTATTCAAGGATATTAGTTAATATTTAATATAGATTTTAGAACTATTCTAACTACTTTTGTTAGTTCTTAGAGTTCTGTGTCGTTCACATTTCTTTATAAGCAAACTGATTTTTGCCACCCACAGTAATGTCAAGTCTTGCACAAGATGGAGAAAATTGAAACCACACCTTTCAGCTTGCTATCCTTACTTTTGAATTTCTCTCTTAAAAGAAAGAATTGAATCCAGAATTTTTCTCTAGCAGAGCTTGTTCAGACATTGGAATTTGACCTCTCAGTAAAACCTAGTCTTGAAAAAGGTGTTTAGATTTGTTGGTATCTGAAGCAAATGAAATTTTGGGGGTGGGAAGGAGACAAAACAACTCATCGCACAAAGCAGTTTGAATCCACAGCAACATGCATGGGACTAAAAATACAGACTTGGGTGATCCACAAATTTAAAAAATACTATTTAAAAGCAAATATCTTTATTCTGACAATTGAATGACACAAATCCCACCTCCGAAAGAATAAATGAGGTAAGCCAATTTAAGATCCTGACTTCAAGTACACACCGTGATTATTTCAGGGGGAAATTATACTCAGTTGCTTCTTTTGCTCCTCCTTTTTCTGCTGTATCTTATTAAAACTTTTTTTCAAAACAAAAGAAAACAAAAGCTCTGGTAAAAAAAAGGTTAGTGTTCACTCTATAGTGTTGTATTCATTCATGATTTCCACCACTAGGGTGTTCTATTTACTTTTTACTGGTGGATATATATACATTAAAAGGAGTGGTGGTTTTTTTTTACGATATATAAATGAGGGGCATGATGGCTCACCAGTTAAAGACTCTGTCAGCTGCAAAATTGATAGCCCAGGTTTGAGTGTAACGTGATGAGCTCCTTTTAGTTGTCCCAGCTTCTGCCCACCTAGCAGTTCAAAAGCATGCAAATGCAAGTAGATAAATAGGGACCACTCTGGTGGGACAGTAACAGCATGTGCCTTGATGTATAGTCACACTGGCCACATGATAACTGAAATGTCTTCAGACAACGCTGGCTCCCTCAGCTAGGAAACCAAGATGACATGTTCCCTAGAGTCGAACATGTCTGACAGAGGAAATCTTTACTTTTACAATATATAAATGATACAGAAGCTCTATTTTTCCAATAGCTCTAGGATCCAGCTGCCATAATTAATGGAATATAAGAAAGTATTCTGCATCCAGACTCCCATCTGTATATATTAAAAAGTTCTGAACTTTTGCACAGAAACTGAATACCTGATAAATGCAATGAAGGAAAGGGGGCCAAAGGACTATGCTAAAAAGTGCTTAAGCCACAATAATGAAGAGATTATTTCTTTGCTAGCCTGGCTAATTTGGTTGTAAGGAGGCTCTTAGTAGTCATCACCTCCATCCTCATTAAAGAACATAAATTGAAAAACAGATCCTCAAATTGTACAGACAGCTGTAATCTCTGACTGAAATAAAAATGTTATTAGTAGTTTCTTTACTAATGAAAAATGGAAGTTTAATGTGTTTTTGTCTGTTTTTGTACAGAGTGATAGATCCCACCTTGTTTTATTCTTATTATTATGTATTACTGTTTATTATATTGTGAGCCACCCAGAGTTGATGTGAGAGAGTGAGCCACCCATGTTGTCTGGTGCCTAAATTGAATTTTAAAACAAAAAACCTACACCCACATATTTTGAAGATGTCTAATGCAAGAAGTCTGCACTTAGAAAAAGAAAAGAAAACTGGCATATTACATAATACTATAATTCTTGAGATTTATTTATTTATTTATTTATTTATTTATTTATTTATTTATTTATTTATTTAACAGACACTGAATGATCCACAGTTTGCTTTTTGAAACAAACATACTTAAACCCATTTGTTGATTTCCAATTATACTCAATAAATCAGGAGGCAAAGAAATCTGGATTTCTGAACTAAAAATAGGAAGATGGTGGGTGGGCTCCAAATTGATCTGAATGAATGTTATGATTGACTCACTCTTCTGCAAATCTATTTTTAGACCCTTTTCCTATATTAGAGAATTAAAACTGATGGAAAATTGTTTTACATAACTTCTCTATAACAAGTATTGAATATTGTAACACAGGACAAGTAATTTGATTGAAGGTTGCCTGTCTATGACAAGAGGAAATGGGATTAATGTTGATAAAGATGTGTTAGACTTAGGCAGCCACTTGTAAAACAGGACTGGCAGGTATTTAGCACCTTTGAATAGCTGCCAAGGCCTTGACATAGTGTTCTGTTGGGTCTTTACCTATGCTCTCTTATAGATTTTTTTCCATGCTGGTGCTAGATTATCATATTTGGAACCTTATGAGAAATTTAGAATGGCAACTAGATTCAGGCATTCATCTTAAGAGTTTTGCTGTTTTATTATGTGAAAATTAAATGCAAACATAGCCTCCAAAATCCTGTAATCTGAAAGCTTTCCTCTTTGCTATGTAAGACAATTCACTGGAGTGATGATGTGATTGAGATGTTTTTTATACATTGATTGGACACACCCTCTAGCAAAGGTGGCATCACTTTATTAGATGTAGCCCAGTACTATTAAGGTTAATAATAATAATAATAATAATTTTATATATATATATATACGTAAGAGCAATAGTCTTCTCATCTTTTGTGGGAAGAATTTATAGAATGTGACACCAAGCATGGGGTGGATCTAAAAACATGACTTACTGGAATAAAGCTTGTGACCACACCATCACAAGGTAGTATGGCCTAATGTATTTAACAAAGCTCGGGAAGGGAGTGGTAGGAAAGCTCTCAGACAGATTTATTCTTTACAGTGCTATTAATTGCTTAAGCAAATGCAACAAAATTATGATATTAACATTAAAATGTATCTTAGATTAAGATTCAAATCTTTTCATTTTGGATTATTTTTAAAAGTCAACATTTTCAGTAGGGCAGTCAGAATGCCCAAAGATTGAATTTATGTGCTTTATATTTTAAAAGGATAGAAAAGGAAGGTCAGGAGAAAATAATAGGACAGAATGCAAAGAGTTAAATAATTCATTGAAGACATGAAAGGTAGTACTAGTACTTGAGATGACACCATCATGACTTGACACTTGCAAATGGACAATGCCAATATGTTGCAGAAATGCATATTCTTATTCTATAACTTACTAAAGCCATAGTCTAAGACTGCATTCTCACTGGACTTGCCTAGAATTAAAGTCTGTAGTTAGCTCAGATACAATATTATAGAAAATTTTGGAAGAGATGAAGTTATTAGGAAGCAGAAAATGAAAGTACATGTTTTTCTTTCAAGGAAGTGACAACATGTGCCTTTGGGAACAAAATATATTAATTTCCTCATGTTCTGTTGCATAATTGTCAGTCCAAACTAATCCACCAAAATAAAAAAGTATACTGTTATGAGACAGTGATTAGGTACTGTGATGGAGGATTAAATTATTATTATTGTTGGTCACCCAGTCAGCCAGATATTTAGACTGGTATTGGTATTTTTATCCACCTATTGAATCCTTCCCAAGGACTGGGATATACAGATATTGATATTTGACAGTGGTAAAGGTATTGTTGAAAGATGTAAGCTGTTCCAAATAAATATTTTGCAATTGACTGATGGTGATTTTCTCAATGTTGACGGTGCTCAAATAGTGCTCCAGATGTTTTGGGATTACACCTAAGATGCCTACTACTATTGGTATTATTTTTACTTTCTTCTTCTACAGTTGTTCTACTTCCATTTGCAGGACTTTATATGTTATGATTTTTTTCCCAGTTTGTTCAATTTTGCTGTCCCCAGATATTGTCACGTCCACTATCCAGACTTTTTTTTGTCTTTTTTATTGACAATTGTTAAATTTGGTGTTTTATCTGGTAGGTGTCTTGTCAATTTGAATTCTAAAGTCCAGAGCACTTTGGTTTCTTATAATCCATGATTTTCTCTATTTAATAATCCCATTAGTTCTTGGTTGCAAGCAAATGGCATTTGTTGCAGTTCTTCTAACTCACCATTGTTGCTGATTTGTTGTGTTGTTGTATAGTCAGTCTGCATGATTTTCTTGCAGCAGCTAACCAAGTGCTTTTTTACAGAGGTAGCCCTTGCTATCTATTTTTTTTATTTTAATTCCATTTATATCCCGCCCTTCTCCAAAGACTTAGGGCGGCTTACAAGCTTAGCAGTAGCCTTCATTCTATGTATATGCCTGCTTGTTAGGGCTTTCATACACCCCCCAAGCGGCATTATTACAAAGTCAGCTTAATTGCCCCCAACAATCTGGGTCCTCATTTTACCTACCTCGGAAGGATGGAAGGCTGAGTCAACCTTGAGCCTGGTGGGATGCGAACCTGCACTAATTGCAGGCAGCTGGTGTTACTTAAGGAGGCATTAGCCCACTTCTCCACCAAGGCTCTATTGCTGCCTTCTCAATTCTGGCTTTGTATGCATTTGTTCTTAAGACTTGATCTTCCTGCATCAGACTGGAAGACGGTGCAGAGAGTGGTGAGGATGGCAGAAAAAATTATTGGCAGTTCACTCACTTCTATCCAGAACATAGCATATAAGCAGTGCTTGAGCAGGGTTCACAGTATTGTCTGGGGCACTACACATCCTCTTCATGACCTATTTTCCTTGTTACCTTCACAGAGGAGGTTTTGTGGTATCCGAAGCAGAACATCCAGATTCAGTCACAGTTTTGTTTCATACGGTATCAACCTTGTGAACTTTCAAGCTTCTTCTTTCCACTACTGTATGTATTTAAGATGGACAGTGATTAATATTTATATGTAAGGATGTAGGTGTATAATAAAGTTTATCTTATCTCTTATCTTATCTTGTGCAACCAGAATTAGCCCCTATGCCTCTTTTTTCAACTTTCCTGCTCTTAGTCATTGCCAGGTCTTGTTATTATCTGCTTTACCTGCTATTTTTTTAATATACTGGCCCTATGATACATTATTATTATTATTGTTATTGTTATTGTTATTATTGTTATTATTATTATTATTATTATTATTAGTATTAGTATTAGTAGTAGTAGTAGTAGTAGTAGTAGTATGGTTTACTACACAGTTAGCCAGATGTTTAGATTGGATTTGGCATTTTTATTCACCAATTGAGTCCTTCCCAAAGACCTGGAATAGGAAGATTATTGTGATTCGATTAGAATTAATTTTCTCTGTTTTCAACAATATGAAGTCACAGTTGCTAGTTCTTTATGTGCTGTTGGCCTTCATACTCATCGAGTTCTTTCCAAGAACCCAGGATGTTGTAATGCATCAGTGTCATATATATTTTTATTATTAAAATAATAATAATAATAATAATAATAATAATAATAATAATAATAATAATAATAATAATAATAATAATAATAATAATAATTATTATTATTATTATTATTATTATTATTATTATTATTATTATTATTATTATTTTATATTATTTTATATTTTAATTCCATTTATATCCCGCCCTTCTCCGAAGACTCAGGGCGGCTTACAAACTTAGCAATAGCACATTAATATTAATATATGCACATTAATATTATTATCCTGCCTTTATATTTGTAAATCAAAGTGGCGAACATACCTAAAACTCTGTCCTGCCTCTTATTTTCCTTACCACAAGTCTATGAGGGGTTAAATTTCTATTCAAGAACAAAATTTATCAAGTGACCTGAGATAAATTATAAGCTCCCATCCAGATTTACTTGTAGGATTACTGAGGACACCATATATATACTGCCTAAACCTAGAATTTCTGGATATGGCCACATTCTCTTCTTGCAGGCATAGTTTAGAATTTCCTGTTTGCAATCTAGACTTCAATTTGTTTCACTCCTCACTGATCCCCTGACTTTTTTTGCATTGTGTATAGAATAAAAGATACTTCTTTCCTCAAAAAAATACTATTTACAGTAGAAAGATGGAGCTATCTAGGTGAGCCTAATTTAAAAGGTTTCCATGTTAAAAGTGGTTGCATTGAGTGTATATCTGTCTCTTTAAGGCATTCTCCTTTCTCTAAGGAATGTCAAGTATGTGCAGGGTAAACACACCCTGGCCTCTGCCTTAAGTAAATAGGTTCATTACCTATGACTGCTTACAACTTTGAATTATTTAATGGTAATCTTCATTTCTTCAGTATTGTTAGCCAATAGGTATTATAACTATTATTTAATAAAGCAAGACAACATTTTGACAGGCCACTCTCATATTTCTTGCCTATGGTTTTATGTGAGAATAAATGTGCTTTGTTTTCACAAAGCAAAATAAAATGTGCTTCTCTAATGCATTTTTCCATTTAAAATGACCTTCAATTGTCTTGGAAAAGTAAAAAATAAGATTTTCACTTACTGATTAAGCAGGTGGTAGCACCTGACTGACCTGGATTCAGAGGCTAAGCAGAGTCAAATCTGATTAGTTTTTGGTTGGGAGACCACCAGCATACACCAGAGCTGTGGCCTGAATTGGGAAATATTTTGGAAGAATTGCTACCATGGTTTTTCCAAGAAAACTGCCTCAGCATGCTCATAAAATTCCCTGGGTTGAGCTCTCTTTGGAAACTTTATAGCAATTAAACTGGGTCAGAGTCTATAACAGTATTCATTAACCTGGTGCCCTTTGGATATAATCTTCAGCCAACTTGGTTAACTGTTCATAAAAAGATAAAGTCATGCCGTGTTGGAAATTTTGGGAAATAGCTTACAATGTTCAGCATACCTGGAGAGCACCAGGTTTGGAATAGCTAATAGTTTGGAATATTGGTCCTGGTTGATGGCTTTTGAATAATTAGATAATTAGATCTTCTGTTGTGACTGAGTCTAATATGTACCCCCCCCCATAGCTGTTGCAGATGCAGATTATAGCCAGCAGCGTGTTAAAAAGTAATACTTGCTTCAGAGATTGCTGGTAAGGCAGTTTCATGTGGACCTTCCTCAGCAGTCTGATGGAAGTTATTTCTTTTATGTTTGACTCGTTTTTGAAAAATGAAACTGTTCCAGACATTGAAACTGCATACGGGAGGTATAATACCCTTTAATATGGTATTTCCAAATATTGCTGGAATGAGAGTGTGTGTTGGGGGAAAAAGAGGAGCCAGATAGAATGCAAGAAAAGTGAGCTACCGCATTCTGTGATTTGATGATGTCTCCATTTAATATAAATCAATCCAGGTTATTTATAATTTAGCAATGATACTTATAGAGTTGCCAAACACGTATATGTTTTATTGTGGAGTAGTATTCAAACTTAAGAAATAAAGTGCTTAAAATTTACCTGTTTGGAAATATGTAACATATCTGGTAAACTGCTTTCATCAAAGAAATAGGCTTACAGTTAACTGGATGCATGTTACCATGAAGGCTGTTTTCTAACCTTTATATCTGACTTTAGAGGGTAGTGTTACCTGTAATAGGACAATTGTAGAAAATAATGCTTAGATTATTTTGCAAATACCTTCAGTATTTGAGAATGGAGGTATGAAGTGAGTGGATGACTTCTGCCTTTTAGGATTGATTATGAACAATAAAGAAATAAAAAAATGAAGAAATACACTGCAGACCAGTACTTGATAGTAACGAAACCTTGGAAAGATATTCAGGAAAAATCCTGAATATTTGCTAACTTCCTTGTTCCCTTCAAGATACCTTAAAACAGGGGTGTCAAACTCGCAACATCATGTGACGTGTCGTGACGTATCATGACTTTTTTTCCCATTGCCAGCAAAGGGGTGGGCGTGGTTTCACCATGACGCATCCAGTCTGCAGATCGGCAGTTTGACACCCCTACTTTAGAAGATGAATAACTACCTTACAAAAGGAAGATAAATTCATTTTTATATAAGTAAAATAATACATCTCTACCTCATTTCCTTTTGTTTCAGCATTACTATTCTGGCATTTCCCCTTTACAGTCTGAAATTGAAATGGCCTCACAGGTGGAGCAGTTAAATCATGCAAGCCATCATTTTCCCTACGATAGTTTATGGAAGTAAAAGTTGGACTTTGAAAGGCAAGATAGAAGGAGCACTAATGCCTTTGAACTTTGTTGTTGGATGACTCCTAAGAATTTCATAGATAGTTAAGAAAACAATCAAATGGTTCATAAAACAAATCAATTCAGAGTTTTCACTTGAGGCAAAAATGAAAAGGCAGCTCAAATTGTCATTATTTTGAATACATAATGTGAAGGACTAACTGTTAAGAAATCTTTAATGTTGAGAAAGGTATAGAAACTGAAGAAGATGACTAGCAACAAGATGGGTGGATTTGATTACAGTGGTGACTGGAAAATATGAACAACCAAGTTAGAGACAGATCAATCTAGAGAATGTTTATGCATAGTAATTTTATGATGCATAATCACCTTCAACACACCATGAAACTCAGGTTTGTAGGAGTAAGTACTTTCAGGGTAAGGACATGCTCGTTAATTATATAATCATAATGAAGATACCCATAATTTCAGAGACTTTTAGAGGTGTGAATTTGGACACTTTTGTATGCATAGTCATGACTCTGCTACAAAAAAACAACAACAGGCATTTCATAAATGTATTTAGTAAGCATATTGGTTTTTTTTAAAAAAGGTTGTACAAAAAATGAAGATGTAAAAAATAAAACATTTAATATTTCTTAACCTTGTCCTGAATATGTTTCAAAATTGCAGAATATGTATGATTTTCTTTTCTTTTTATCCTAGAGCTCTTGAATCATACAGATTGCTCTGTTATCTACCTTGATATGCCTAAAAAAGATTTATGGGTAGGGGTAGCTGAACCAGATCCCATACCAACTGTTGACAGTGCAGGCAGCTGTGACAGTGTGATCAGCAACAACTCCAGTTCCTTGGAAATGGTAACACTATTTATTTACGTATTGATTTATTTTGAAAGTTATATGATATCTGTTGCTTTAATGGCAGTGGATAATTTGTAAAATATAGTGAACATATCACTAATGTGTATTATGAAATAATATTAGCTTATATATAGGTTAATAATATTAATGTTTGTAAGTTCAGAGTCGCCTCAAAACAAGATGGGTGACAAATTTAATAATAAATAAATATAAAAATGATATTTTCAAGTTGACATTTTTTGGATATTTAAACATGGAGTAAGAACTGGAATCACCAATAATGCCCCATCAATTGATTCATGTCCTTAAAAATATTAAAATGATATCTACTTAAAGATGATTCATGAAAAAAAAATGTATCTAGGTGTATTAAACTCCTGAAAGAATATATTTGAAAGGATGGATATCCAATTTTCTGTTTTGGAGATATAAAAAATTTGAGAGTTTATTGACCCATATGATATAATCATGGGATCATTAGATATCTCTTTAAAATAATATAAATATTATTTATTATTATATAAATCTATATAAATAGATTTCTAGGGAAATCTTTAAATCCTCATATGTTAAGAATGTTAGTAAGGTAGTGAACCGTATACCCAAACTTTGGAATCTGAGTTTTTAACAAGAATTATGGCTGACTAGATCATGAGATAGAGCAGTAGGTAAAAGAATCATACTGAGAAATTAGAAAAATAATATTGTTCTAGCTGTTGAGGAATGATTGTCAGAAATATGTGATCTATTGTACCTGTTGGTGCATTTTTACAACCGTGTATTAAAATTAAAATTCATAAACTGTTTATATATGTGTTTTTTTGTTTTTTATTGTTGACTATTAGATCTAATTTGAATTTCAAGTAAGGAACTGAGCCTATCTGGATCAAACCACAACTGACATTTAGTGGTTGCAGAAAACAAACGAAAAACAAATGTTTATTCTGTTTTGACAGAAGGTTAAAGGTTTTATTGACCTTGGTTAGAAATATTGGTTGTTTCCCAGGAATTGCACAGGTAAATTTGAATGGAAGACAAGAAATGGAGATGAAATTCTTGTTCTTAAGAGCAAGTTTTTAGAACCTTTTTGTTCTTTGTTTTTGTCTCAAAGAGTGACGGTGGCTTTGATTATCTAACAGTTGAAGAAAAAGAATGCCTTATGTTTCTTGAAGAAACTTTGCATTCTTTAGACACTGAAGCAGACATTGGACTTTCTACTGATGAGGCAGAAACTGTTGAACCTTCCAAACCTTCAAGGACATGGCCTACAAGAGATGTCCCCAAAGGTAAATTTGTGAATTATTCTGTAAGTGATTTGCAGTGGGAATACTTCAGCTGAACAGTAATTCTTGACTGAGTTTTGAAGAAACAAAACACAGATTAAATTTCTGTTTGTATAAGCATGCCTTAAGGTCACAAAATAGTTTAAGTTATTCTGCCATCCAAACTATCTGACAAGGCTTTAAAGTAGTACAAATTGTCCCAGGTAATGTCTTTACATTTGATAACTTTAAAATATAATGCTCTGAGATAAAATTATATGTTGATTTAACATGTACAAAATTAAATTTCAGGAAATAGATGTCTTCACATAATCAAAATAAGGGAGGTTACATTCTTTAGCTTTTTATTAAAAATGTCTAATCTGTTGAGTCCCAGATCTAGTTCACATTTTTTAAATATGCGGTTAATATACCCCTGGAAAATTTTCAATAGGTTTTTTATACACTTTACTTTGAACATATCTTCCTTCATAAAAGGTCGTATTCTATGACTGAACAATATAAGCATTTGAATTTTCTATAGAAAACTAGCATTTATATAGTTTTTGTCAGCTACATCCATTGAAGGAAATGTTCAAACTCTTGAGGAATATGTTCAAACTCATTGATCTCTTATTCATGTTTTATTATTTCATCCAAACTTTATCAAATTAATGTAACGAATGTGCAAAATCTAAATGAATATTTGGTCCTATTCCTCCTTGGCTTCTATTTCCTTTATTTATAACTTTCTTTCCTCTTGTTTCTTGTTAAAAAAACCAAAATGATATATTATTCTTTATCTTATCTTTCCCCCACCGCTATGTTTTTATTTTGCAGAACTGGATCCTGACTATCTTGGAAAGCATAAACAAATTGATCCAAAAGGCAACACTTCTCTTTCTGGTTCAATACCTGCTGCCATCTTAAGTCCAGGCCACCATAGCCTTCCAAAAAATATCAAGGCAAAAAATACTGCCCAGACTTCCAAGATTTTTGTCACTGAAGCACTAGAAACTAATGCTGATGATGTAAAAACTCTTCCTCCATTACATCCTACTTTATGGGGCTCTCCTAAGCATGGGACATTGGACATACTGAAAGAGCTGCCTGAGATAGGTACTCAGAGAAGAATCTCTGAGTTGGAATCAGTAGTAATTCCACCTCCTGAACCATTCCAAGACCAGAGGAAGAGCCATCTCATAATACAGCACAAACAGATACTTACTGATTCTTGGAGACATGCTGAAAATGGGGCAACACCTCATTCTGAAAGTAAGAGGAACCAAGATGTAACAGAAGAATATGAGGCAAGAGCAGTCCAGCAAGCACTCCCACTAGAGATGATGGAGACAGCAACTGGAAAGGAATCCTTTTTGAAACCTGTCTCTCCTAAATGTAACAAGAAAAGTTCTGAGCAAACTGTTAATCATCAAAAAATTGATCATAAACATATACTGGAAGAATCTCAGTTAGATTCTAGTTTCAAGCAAGGCCCTCCTACTGCCCCAAGGCCCAGAAAATTGCCCCCAAATATTATTCTCAAAACCAGCAAAAGCAATGTTGCGTCGCTTAATATAGACCCAAACCATAAGATAAAAGTATCATTGCCATCCAGTGGGAGACCTAGAGCTGCAACTGGTGACTTTTCCACGGATAAAACTTATGCCCTCCAAAAAGAACAAGGGAGGGCAAGGAGGGAGGCTCTTGAGAAACTGGGACTCCCTTTGGATAATGAAAAAAATCCAGATGACCAAGTGATCAAAACTTCTATTTACTCAAAATCAAGAGAAATGTCCTACACTAGCAGTAGGGAGAATGTAAACATGGATGACATTACTCTTAATAAGAAATCTGTCCAGCAGTCTGACCAAATGGATGTCAAAGAAGTCCAACCAACTGACATTAGCATCCCAAGGGTCAAGCAGGCAAATTTCAAATCTAATACACTGGAACGATCTGGCGTGGGTCTGAGTAGTTGCATTGCTTCTGGAAGTGAGGGAGAGAACTTTAAGAATAACAAAAGATCTTTTCTCACTAAGATCACTCCAAATTTTCTCAGGAATAACCGGATGCGCCCAGCATCTCTTGGCACAGGGAAAGACTTCGTTGATCTGAAGGAAAACAAACAACATAATGTTGAGTGGGACAAAAATCATGAGAGAAGATCTTACCCACTTCAGCACCCCTCCAAGCTTCCTAGGCCAGCATGTGTTAGTGTAAAAATCACTCCTAAAGGAGCCACAGAAGAGCACAGAAAGGAAGCTTTAAAAAAGCTTGGCCTATTGAAGGAGTAAATTGAATAGCTAACTTAATGCAAAAATTGTATGTTCAGTTTTGGTTAATATACTTATTTAATATACTCTTCTCTTTTTTACATTCAAATGGAGAAATTGAAGTTTACATTATACTGTACTGATCAAGATTTTGTATAATGTGAGCATTGATGGGTGGATTAACATTGATAAAATATTTTCAATTAATTCTGCCATTTATCATGCAGTTCACTTCCCATCAACAAAGCAATTTTCCATTCCACCTGTATAGGATGCATTTGTGTATATAATGTGGAAAGATTTGACTATTGTGATGTGTAAATATATGATTGTATGTGGTAGATATGTTTGGTCAAAAGAGGTAATCTAAAATGTTGGTGTTATTGCATGGGGCAAACCATGAACTTTTGAAATATTGTACAGACTTGTATTATGGCAATAGCAGTATGACTAGAAATCTTTAATTAATATTAAGTTGCAATAGTAGTATGTTGGTTCCTTTTTAAATGACTGGGCCCAATGTAACCTTGTTCACTGAAACCAGCAGTACTAGTATGGCTAGTATATGTGGATCATTCAGTGTCTGTTAAATAAATAAATAAATAAATAAATAAATAAATAAATAAATAAATAAATAAATAAATAAATAAATAGACATTGGATACAAAGGTGAAAAATGAAGAATTTAACCATTCATTTATAAATTGGCTTCACATTCTAGATTAAAAGTAAAATACAGATGCTAGAAGCAAAGTTGATTTGACCCACTTTAGTTTGCTACACCTATTTTATGTGAATTGATTATCGCTGTATTTAAATTTAAAATCACACAGCTATTTAGAATGGAATGTATGGGTGCATACTTCTAAAAGATTGAGTAATAAACTTTTATATGGCAAAAAGCTGGGCTTCTATCTGCTTAGTAAAACCATGTTCCTGTAAGAATGAAATACAAATACATCAGGGGGTATAAGCTACAAAAATCTCAGTAGTACAAAGCTTTGCAACTTAGTCCCTCCTTTTCCTATGAAAATGGTGGCACAATGTCTGTGGAGATTCTCAGTCATCCAGGTCATGGTTGTCCCAAAGGTGCTTTTTCAAGAGGCAACTGGACCTTCTTGTTTTTCTTTTTCTTTGATTGCTTCTCATCCAAGAAGCTTCTGTTTATCCAGTCAGAGCTTAAGTAGCTTCTTGGATGAGAAGCAAAACTTCGTCAAAGAAAAACAAGAAAGTCCACTTGTCTTTTGAAAAAGCACCTTTGAGTCAAAATGGTGTCAGGTATATTAAAAGACATCATGGATGTCCCAAAGGTAAATATTAGGTATCCTACAACAGAACTGCTGAACAGAACCTCATTCAAGAGCAATAGCACCACAATTCTGAAATGTTAAGATTTTGATATACTGTAGAGTAGAAGAAAAATCATAAGTCTGCAATATATGTTGCTCAAATCATTAAAAATGGTGATTTTTTTGAATTTCCAAGCATTTAAAAATTCTCTTGACAATACATACAACTGAAATATATACTTGCTATGTGCATGTTGTTTTTTTTAAAAAATCTCACTTTTTGGCACACAGTAATTTTTTAACATACTGAGCTGCATGGAGGATTTTCATGCAAAACGTGGTGAGTCTGTTTTGAATGGGGGCTGTGTTCTGATTGGGTGGGGATGTGTTTTGAGTGGATGGGCTGGTCTCAGCTGCCAGCCTTAGACCCCCATTCAAAACACACTCCCACCCAATCAGAACACAGCTAACCCCCCACCCAATCAGAGCACACCTCCACCCACAGACCACACCCCCTCTGGCAGTTTAAAAAAGAAGAAAAAAACAGCCACTACCACACACTTCTCCCAGAAGAATGAAGCTGAAGCCACCAGCCTAAGGATGACAGATGAGAAAATCTTATTTCCTGTTTCAGCCTAGCCCAAGGCCATCTACAGGCAGTAGCCACAGCAGTGGCAGCTCATATTTGTGTAAATTTTTTGGCTTTATTCTTTGTTAGCAAGTTCCACTTTTCTAAATTAGTAAGAAAAAAATGTGACTAAAACTATTTACAGTTGACACCTGATCTTATGTCAGACATATTTCTTTAAGGTTTAACTTTTAACCTTAAAGAGAATAAAACCCATTTGAAATGGAATTTAGAGTTATGGTCCCTTATGATTCTGATTAGGTAAACAATAACTGATCCAGTTGTGGTTGAATTTGCTTTATTCTTGCATGTAGGTTTCTTTTAATACTTACTAAAATAATTACTTTGTTGTTTGTTTAGGACAGTGTTCCTCAACCTTTCCGGCTTTGCTGACCCGTATGGGGGGAGAGGGAATGGCTTTGTGCGAGCAGTGGGCACGCCCACCACTTGCACAAATGAAGCTTCAGGCACACGATCAGCCACTGCTTCCAGTTCCAAATGGGCTATGGCCCAGTAGTGGGCCACAGCCTGGAGGTTGGGGATCCCCGGCTTAGGATATGGCCATAAAGTTAATACATACTAGATTGTTTCCAGTAATTTCCCCTCCTCAATTACGTATATAGATGGACACATTCCCTTTGAAGGAACAATGACAATGATTATCTGATAATTACATCAATTAAAATAAAACTATTAGATTTATGATGTTTTGAAGGAAAATGAATTTTTCAGCCATCCCAGCAATTTATTTGTGCAATATTATTATATGCTTTTGATCAAGATCCCTGTAGCAAATGTAGTAATGTAAATAAATAGCAGAGGAAATTGTAAGGTATTTTTCAATAGGGAGGGGACAAAATTACTATGATGAAAATTCATATTAATGACTAATTTGAAGGAGAGATTGGCATTATTTCTAAAATACAATAATGGAAGATTACATCATTGAAACAATTCATCATTCATATCATGAAATCATTATAGAAATGACAAATCATAAGTGAATTTGTTCAGTTGCATGCAAAATGATTTGTACTGAAGTCTGGAAGATTTAATTGAATTGAAAAACAATCTATAAACTACAAGTAATACAGAAATTTCCTCTACAACAGGTGAAGCTTTTGGTTCATCGCGCCCCATACATGAACTAATTTGTAGAAACTCTCTGAAATTTCAGATGGAAGTTCCTTCATGATGAAGTTTTAATAAAGGAAGAGGTTTAATAAATGGATGCTATAACCAGTGCTAGCTATTTCAAGCCATAGTATCAGGGCTTTTTTTCTCATAGAACACTCAGAACGGAGTTCCGGCACCTTTTTTGGATGGAACCTTGTAGGGTAGGCAAGGCGGGTTGTATGACATGTGTGAGTTCCGGCACCTTTTTTGGATGGAACCTTGTAGGGTAGGCAAGGCGGGTTGTATGACATGTGTGAGTTCCGGCACCTTTTTCTTTTACAAAAAAAGCATGCATAGTATCATTGTAAATAGGCTTCTACATCTCTGGAATAAAGAATTACAGGAGCTGGTTATAAGGAATTCTGCCTTTCTTCATGTTATAAATTGTGTTCCTATTATTTAAATTTGTGACAGATTGTTTTTGTGGGGAACACCCTAACCTTTGATTAAACACTTTTATGCTTGGATGCTCATTTTCAAGAGTTCCTGATTCAACAAGTGAGTGCACATTTCATGTAGATCCTTATAATTGATTGGGTGGGGTGAACATTAGTTTAAATTAAACTTTTCTTTCATCGTCTCATTAATCAAAATGACCAATTCAGCTGTAGATAATCTTTGTGTACAAAACACAAGCAAGATTTTTATTTAAATCACTTCCACATGAATGTCACATCTTTTTATCTACTATGCAAAAATATAAATGAAAAATAATGGATCAGCTTTCCAAGTAGATGCAGGGACCTTATTTTGAAACTGGATTGTGACAGGCCCATACATGTGACTTTCTAGTACAGAAGTTTTCTTTAACGTGGCACAACTTGTTCTTGGCTTAGGTATGATATGATATAACACAAATGTCATTAAAAGACATACTGTATATAAACAGTTCTGAATCAAAACATCCAACTTTTGAGCCTCATATTAATATTAAATATGCAAATCATTATGTTTTATTTTTATTATCATGTAAATAAAGCTTTTTGTGAAGGTTTATTAACCTTTCCTTGCATCCGTGCTGTGGTGCTTTAAATTAAAAAAACATTGAAAATGACTGCATTTGGATATTACTATTTTCAATATTTTAGTTTGAACTTTACTGCTGTCCTCTTGCATGTAACCAGTTGAATTTCTGAGGGAAGCTAAAAACCTATGATACCTGGGTTTATCTTGGACCTCTAATAGTCATTTTAATCAAGACATATAAAGGTTTTGATCTTAAGTTTTCATCTATGAATTTAAAAATAAATGTCCGTTCAAGTCATACTTCACTTCTGATGACTTCACATCAGTGCAGTTTTCTTGATTCATTTATGCAGTGCTAAAATAAAAGAAGATATGGGACTCTTAACCTTCTCCAGGCAAGGTAGAACAGAAGACGGCAAAGGCCAAAAAAGGAACTTGAGAACCAAGTCATCTTTTAGGAGTGAGATCACTGGAGCAAAGGAAAGAGTATAACATCTGAAAGAAAAGGGAAAAATAGAGGATGGGACAAATGCTGCTTCTCTGCTAACAAGCAACAGAGGAAGGGGAGGGGGGAAATGTGATTAAATCTTTACCATTATTGTTTTGATGTGACACAGGGTGTTTCAGTGAGAAGTTACTGATGTAATTACATCATCAAAGTAATGGAAGGAAGGGGATATGTGGGAAGCTCCTACTTGGACCTGAATGGCCTGTTCATGGTCTCCAAAGTAAGTGAGGTTAATGAAGTCATAACTAAAATTTCCACTGATGTTAAAATATATGGCTATGTTTGAGATTATGTAACTCATGACTAACAATGATAATTGCCTATATGAAAACAAATTTTGTTTTCATAAACAGATTTATACCAAGCAACAGAGCAATATTTATACTATTTGTCAAACAACCTTCAGAAAACAATTCCTGGATTATCCAGAAGCTGCAGTTGATACAATAATAACAGTTAAGGTTATATCTTTTTGCAAGATACAGTGCTTTTAAGGAAAGAACTGTACTGGTTGACAATTGTTTATCAAACATAATTTATAAAGGTCCTGCTAACTTTTAAAAACTATTTAAAGTGCACTTATGTGAGGGATACCTTTCCTTTTACAAGCTTGTATGATCATTAATCTAAGAGGACTTTTTTTTAGAATGTTCCTACTCCTTTATCTGATATATGGAGCTTGGTTTCCTCCAGAGTCACCTTCAGGCTGAAGAGCACAGTGAACACAGAAAATTGTATCTGGTCTTGATAAGAGAAAAGAAAATAATGTTTATTAGCTGCCTTGAGTACATGATGGAGTAGAAAGATACAGTAGGATGTAAATCAAATATATAAAAACATATCACAATTGCATTAATTATAATGCTTCTCAGTACATGGTATGCTTAATTCCTCCATCAGAATCAAACAGTCATTATTTTGAGATGATTCTAAGAATGAGCCAAGATGGAAGCAACTTGAGAGTGTCACATACTGTGGTACTTTGGTACTCATCATTAATTGGTTTTGGAAGGCACGATGAGTACCATAAGGAATAATATGGTGTCACAAGGCAGCTGACACTAACAGTTCTAGCTTGTGTATTGAGTACCAAACAAATGATGAGTACTGCGACAAAACTTTCATGTCAAAATTCATTGAGTACCTAATTCTATGAGTTTCAAAGCAGCTGAGTACCTAGGTACCCTTGTACTTGGCTTTATTATAATTCTATGTTCCAAATACCAAATAAACAAGCAAAGAATCATGAAGAAGGAGCAGGACTGATGGATCGTGTGAGGTGATAGATCTTTTAGTAGCTGCTCAATGATTTTATTCATTTATGGAAACCCTAAACCCTCTAGTTTGCGGAGTCCCTCAGGGGTCGGTTCTCTCGCCCCTCCTGTTCAACATCTACATGAAGCCGCTGGGTGAGGTCATTCGTGATTTCGGGGTGGGGTATTATCAGTACGCTGATGATACCCAACTTTTTTTCTCCACCCCGAACCAACCCAGCGATGCCCTCGCCGTGATGTCCCATTGCCTGGAGGCGGTCCAGGTCTGGATGAGGAGAAACAGGCTTCATCTCAATCCTGCCAAGACTGAGTGGCTGTGCATATTGGCATCTTGGGTTAACCAGACCATTCCACCTTTAACGATGGGGGTGAGGTGTTACCCCCCGTTGATAGGGCTCGCAACTTGGGCGTCCTCCTGGATTCACGTCTCAATTTTGAAGACCATATAGGAGCCGTGACCAGGGGGGCTTTTGCCGAGGTTCGCCTGGTTCGCCAGTTGCGACCCTACCTGGACCGAGATGCCCTACGCACAGTCACTCATGTGCTCGTGACCTCCCGTTTAGACTACTGCAACGCTCTCTACATGGGGCTGCCCTTGAGGACCACTCGGAGGTTTCAACTGGTGCAGAATGAGGCTGCGCGAGTTGTGATGGGGTTTTCCTGACACTCCCATGTAACACCTCTACTCCGTGAGCTGCATTGGCTTCCGGTTGCCCTCCGGGTGAGATTCAAGGTGCTGGTGATGACCTATAAAGCCCTGAATGGCTTGGGTCCAGGTTATTTGAGGGAACACCTGCTGCCAGCATCAAGTTCCCTTCGTCCAGTGCGCTTTCACAGGGAGGGCCTTCTCAGGGTGCCGCCGGTAAAAGATTGCCGGCGGATAACACCCAGGGGGAGGGCCTTCTATGTGGGTGTGCCTGCCCTCTGGAACCAGCTGCCCGTGGAGCTTAGGACTGCCCCTGACCTTCGTTCATTCCGCCAGGACCTGAAGACCTGGCTCTTTGACCTCTCTGGCCCAGGCTGAGAATTTTTAACTGTGGTTTTTATTTTTAGGGATAATTTAATCTTTTTAATTGTTTTTTAATTTTTGTATTTTGTATTGGTTTTATTTTAAAATACCCTGTAAACTGCCCTGAGTCCTTCGGGAAAGGGTGGTATATAAATCTAAATAAATAAATAAATAAATAAATAAATGTGGCTGTTAAACATTAAATTAATGCCCAGCATGTTTTGAATGTGCAATGGCATCTTTTATATATTCATGGATGTATGATATAATTGAAACGAAACAATGTGTTCTAATTGAATATAAACAAGTTATTATTGGACTTGCACTTTTTTTTACTTCTTCGACAACATTTTTTTCCTTAATGATATCCCTCTTGTTATTCAAATTGTGTTGAGCAAGCCATCATTCATCTAGCCTACATCTGGAGTCTGCCTGTATCAGAGAAATGTGTGTTGGATATGTTGGGGAAGTTATTCCCATTGTATGAAATAATACTTTTAAAATGAGCTGGCATAATTTGCAACCTGAGCTACCTTCACTTGTCAGAAGGAATGCACCCACCAACATACTTCATGGAACAAGGTTGGGTTCTGTAGAATTTAACCTGAAGCATGTGTGGTATGTTCCCTCACAAGCCTGGCCTACAGAGACCTGTTTATGTGGGTGGAGAGAATCCACAAGCACCCTTGTCTCTGAATTCTCCATGCTTATGTTGTGAGGGTGTTTAGGCTGGGACAAGACAATTACACAAAAAAGAAATCTATCTGTTCTTGGTTAACTACAGGATCCAATCTGGGTTGGTCACCAAGACCAGAGGTTTTGTCTGCTGAGCTTTTGGACTTGTGCTGGAGTCCATCTTTAGGGAACTTCTCCCTAGCTTCCAAAAGCTTGGAAGACAGAAATTCTGGTCCTAGTGACCAATCCAGATTGGATCCTGCAACATTTTCCTGGGACACATATATTCGCTTTCATTCGTTGATTACCTTTTTGGTTTTTGTGAAAAGCAGTATTGCATTTTTTTTCCTCTAGGAAGCTATAATTATCCAGTGGTGGATTGTTTTGTAATAAAAGGAATTTTCATGAAATCTTAATCTTACTGCTTCCTAGGTTTCAAATAGTACGATAAGAAAAAGTGTTTGGGTGTGTCCCTGATTCTAATATGCAAACCTCCCTTTGCTGAATCCAGAGTTTTAATCTTACAACACCTTTAGGAATGCTGATCAGTGAGTTGACACAGTGATTTATACTTCAGGTTCTTACATCCTTAGAACTGTTATGTCATTAATGTCAAATGTGAGCCTGCTTTAAATCCATACTCAGACAAGAAAGAGGTTTACCTTTCAATAACTTGTTTTCAACCTATTCCTGTCTTTTAGGTTTGGTGTGTGTGTGTGTGTGTGCGTGTGTGTGTGTGCACATGCATGATAAGGAGAAATATAACTTGCTTTCAATGTACTTCTTTTATATATTTCACAATTTGCTCTCTCTGAAAACAAATATTGATGAAGCTTGGGTCAGTTTTAGGGCATAGGCACAATCATGTCAGCAGCAAATATTAATGTTTAGCAAGTTTTAAAAAGGAACTAATATTGACTTTTAATGAAAATGATGACAGAGATAAATAGTTCTAATACTAGTATAATTCAAATGAAACATTATGAAGACAGTTCAATCGGTGGATAAGGGCCGATTTTTATTAACCCCAAGTCTGTAAATTCAAAACTTACTAGAGGGTCACCTTTTTTTATATGTGGGGGACAATTGTAGCTCAGTTGTTAAATGCTATGTATGAAACACCATTGATTTGTTGATATGTATCCAGAAATTGCAACTGACACAATGTAAAACTAGTATGATGTTAACTGGTCAAAGTGACGTTTGCACTAAAAATTCTGTATTGTTGCCAGTTGCTTACAGAACACAATTTAAGATACTGACAGTAACTTTCAAAGCCCTGTATCTGACTTTGGGAGTCCAACAGTGAAGTACCGATATATGTACTTGGGGAAAAGAGATACAATTTTACTTAATTGATTTTTATCTTCAACACATTTTTCAAAAAAAAAAAAACAATAAAAGCAGAACAGGAGGAAGAAAAAGGAAGAAAAAGGAAAGAATAACTGAAAAAGGAAATTGAACTGGAAAAGAAAAGAAAAAGAAGTCCTGCACAAAAGGTGTTTTTTTTTAAAGAAAAAGTAGAAAGGGATTCATGATATTGTTCAGCTATACCAGACATGTCAAACACAAGGCCCGGGGGCCAGATCCGGCCCGTGAAATGGTTTCATGCGGCCCGCACAGCCATCCTGGAAACAGTGAGGGAACGGCCCCCACTGCCTTGGCCCTGGCCCAGAGACCCTCCTCCTGCCAGAGACCCTCAGATCTGTCCCACTCCTGACCAGGCCCCCATAGGCACCCTTGATGCGAACAATATAGAGCTGGCCACGCCCACCCAGCAGGCCATACGCACTCTAGCCACGCCCACCCAGTAGACCACGCCCACCCTGGCCATACCCACCTGGCCTCTTGAGGGCAACCACAATGCTGATGTGGCCCTCAGTGAAATTGAGTTTGACACCCCTGAGCTATACAGTATTAGGTGGCTTTTTTTTGCTGTGAATCAATTCCCAAATATGGAGATATCATCTTACAAGTTCAAGATTTGACAAATGCCATTGTACTCCAGTCTGTTCTGTCTTTTGGTCCATGACTTGGTTAGCAGATTTCCAAGAATCTAGTAATGATGTGGAAGGAATTTTGTTTTAAAGCACTGAGAATCATTTTTACTACAAGTACCCTGCTATGTTCTTTGCAATATATCCTGACTCATTCCAAGTGGCATCAAATTTTCAGAGCAATCTAAGCAATTTCTGATTGCTGTTGTTCTGTTTGGCACCATCTCCATTTATCTGGACATATCTGTCTCAGTTTTTAGACTCCTGTGGAGATTTTTTTTTAAAAATCACAACTACTGTTCATAGTCTTTCTGCAAGATATTTGCTTTATCTATTATATCAGGTTTCCACTCATTCTTAATTCAATCTCTAAAATAGTTGTAAATATAAGACCATAAAAATCATAATTTTTATACTTCATATAATCATAATGGCTTCTGCCATTATGAATGTGACTGACAATTAGGATCTGTAGGAGTTATTATTTTTTGAAGATGACAATCTATCAGGCACATTAGAGAACATTTGCTGGGCTGCACTCAAGTTATACATTATAATCTCTTGAGAATTGCATTTGACTTCATTCTCTTCATGTTTAGAAAATGTGTAAAGACACTTGCTTTGGCCACTCTATTAGTTGATTATTAATTTCAGTACTAGCTTTAATATTTTTTTAAAAAAATATGTATACTCCCTTAAGTGGCATGGCATGAATACAGAAAATACCTGCTCTGCGTGATAGTTTCCATCCCTGTCATCCTTAATTATGCCGGAAAGATACTGCTTGAAACCTGAGGCCTTGAAGCTGCATGTAGCACTTGCAGCCCTTGGGTGTGGTTCTAGAAAACTCCAAAAGTTATTATCAAATGGTAGCTTTGAATGTGATGTAAAGTAAAACTATGTAGAATTACAGAACTGGAAGGAATTTTTTTAGACTGTCTAATCCAGGGGTGTCAAACTCAATTTCATTGAGGGCCGCATCAGCATTGTGGTTGCCCTCAGGAGGCCGGGTGGGTATGGCCAGGGTGGGCATGGCCTACTGGGTCGGCGTAGCCAGCTCTACATCGTTCGCATCAAGGGTGCCTATGGGGGCCTGGGCAGGAGTGGGACAGATCTGAGGGTCTCTGGCAGGAGGAGGGTCTCTGGGCCAGGGCCAAGGCAGTGGGGGACGTTCCCTCACTGTTTCCAGGATGGCTTCGCAGGCCACATGAAACCACTTCGCGGGCCGGATCCGGCCCCCGGGCCTTGTGTTTGACATGTCTGGTCTAATCCAACCCTCCAGTTCAGTGCAGAAACCCAAATCCAAAGTTGTCAAAGTCTTCTTAGCCATATCCAGTAAAGGGAAGCCTATCCCTTCTCTAGGTAATTGGTTTCATTTATTGTGTCTTGAGTGGCCAGGATCTTTCCTCATATGAAATATTTTGTACTTGTCTAGAGGCAAATATCTGGTACAGATTGTTCCTCTGAAATGTCATTGAACATTAAAAAATAATTCCTTACCTGACAAAAAAAAATTACTGAATTTCAGTTTTGAAGCTACATTAGATAGCCAAATGAAGCTAGGTCAAGTGACATGATAGAACAGTTGCTGGTGTTGTATTATTGCCTTTTTTGTGTGGCATTATGGCCACTCTGAGTACTTCTACCAGTAGCAGATTCACATCTTTTTCTTATCCATTCTCTTTGCAGAACAGTTGTCCTCACTGCAGAGGACATTGATACAGAGCAAAGATCAGATAAAAAGAAAGAGGATCTGGGGCTCCCAGAAAGGGAAGTAGGAAAGGAAGCATGTAAAGTTGAAAAAAAACATACCTGCAGGTATTTCACAGCCCTAGGCAGTGAGATGCCAGTATACATTTGGTAAGTGATAAATCAGCAAACTCACCCAGATTTAGATGATTCAAGTTTTAACCTGTTTAGTACTCATGATACATGAGATATTTCCCGTGGGGCATAGTTATAAAATTTACTTCATGCTTTAGTCATTTAAAAATGCAAATCAAGTTTTCAGGATTACTCTTGAAATGGGCTTATGCAAGGTAGCAAAATAAAACTTTGGCATCAATTCATATGCATGTAGAGAGGAAATTGACATGGTCAGTGGTAAGGCATATTGCACTACAAAACCTTCTTGAGACCCACACATTCCATCCCTATTATGTACTAATGTAAATCAAAGAAGAAAAACAAGTTGCTGTGAAGTCAGTAGATCAAGGAGATTAAAGGGTAAGCCTAATCAAGCAGACCAATGATCAGTGAAAAATGAAAAGAACATTAGAGCATACACTAAAATCTAACAGATGTAACTAAAAATAGCTCCAAAAGTTGGGGCATACACTGCTCATAAGTAAACTTTCTTTTTTCCCCATACTTGGCCATGAAAGCTGTATTTTTACCATGAAAAACAGCAGGTTTGGTAACTGTGAGATGAAAAGGATGAAAGGTTGTTAGTTACATATCTAGTTTTTTTCTGGATGCCCATCTTTGGGCAAGATCTGTACTCTGGATTAATTTAAGGAGAATACCAGAATAACAGAGTTGGAAGGAACCTTAGCGGTCTTCTAGTCCAACCTCCTACACAAGCAAGAGATCCTGTACCATTTCAGACAAATGGTTGTCCAATCTCTTCTTAAACACCCACAACTTCGGGAGGCATGCCATTACACTGATTAATTGTTTTAACTGTCGGGAAATTTCTCCTTAGTTCTAGATTAGTTGTATTCTTGATTACTTTTCATCAATTGCTTTTTGTTTTGCCTTCAGGTGCTTTGGAGAACAGGTTGACCCTCTCTTCTTTGTCGCATGCCTTACATATTGGCACACTGCTATCATGTCATCCTCTAGTCCTTCTTTTAATTAAACTAGACAAACCCAGTTCCTATAACCATTCTTTATATGTTTTAGCCTCCAGCCCCCCAATCATCTTTGTTGCTCTTCTATGCACTCTTTCTAGAGTCTCAACATCTTTTTTATATCGTGGTGGCCAAAACTGGATGCAGTATTCCAAGTGTGGTCTTACCAAGGCATTATAAACTGGTACTAACACTTCACGTGAACTTGATTCTATTCTTGCGTTAATGCAGCCCAGGACTGAACTTAAGAGAACTGAATTCTGGGGCAGGGTGAGCTCTTGTCACACACTCCAGCTCCTGCTGACCCAGCAGTTCAAAAGCAAGTGATCATGAGTTGATATAGGGGTGCTACTTCAGTGGGCACCTTCACAGGGATGTGAAAGAAGCCCCCAACTGAGTGTCCACTGGGCAACAGTGATGTCACCAGTAAGCTAAGCTAAGCACATTGATTTGTGCTTTAGATTGTAAGCCGCCCTGAGTCTTCGGAGAAGGGCGGGATATAAATGGGAATTTTTTTAAAAAAATCCTTTCACCATGAAGCACCTTGGTGCTTCCAACATTGAAGTATTAGTATTAGTATCTAATATAATATATTACCACTATAGCAAATGTCTTTAAAGTACACATAAAATAAGGCTGCATCCACTTTTTTTAATCTGAGGACTTCAGATATATTAAACAACAAGTTATGAACTCAAGACATCTGAAAATCATAATACTGTATGTTCAGCACATACAGTCAACTATTTCTTAAATTGAAAAGCAGCATTAAAATTCATGTAGCTTTCATCTACAAATCATGTGTTTTTACAGGATCAATCAATTTATGAAGATAGTTCTTTGGGCAAGCATTTTAAAGATGTAATTTTATTTGAGTTGGTAGAACCACTGCAAGAAACAGTACTGTTGTGTAGTGAGTTCTTTGGAGGCAGTAAGCGAGACGTTTCAAACAGGAACATTGCTTTATTGAGGCAAACAAGAACAGAACTGAATCAGAGGCTTCTGCGCAGCTTATATGGCACTAGGCGACAGCCAATAGGTTTAAAGGAACCCATTCCTGCCCCAAATCATCCAATGATCTTCTTGAAGACTGCATGTTTGGCTAGTCAGTGACTGTTACACAGACACCTCAATTGAGCGACCTTAAGCAGCATTCAAAAGACACGTGAAAACACTTCAGGTAAAATCCCAATACATTAGAAATACAACTGTGTGGGGGCAGTCCCCATTCTAGGGATGAAAAAGGCTCTGTCCATCAACATTTTCTATTTACCATTTACTGTAAAGTATAACAGGTTAAACCAGATTAAATTAATCACAGTGTTAATTCTGATTTTCGGAAGGAGGAAATTGATTTGTTGTTTGCTTGTTGCTGCTCTTTGAAAATGCCTTTATCCGTTAATTGCTTCTCTTCTTATTTAAAATATATGCAACATATTTCCTTGATATTGGATGGGAATTAAAAATATTTTTAAAGCTGTGATAATGTTCAGATCCATGTTATCATTTCTGTTCATAATAATATTTTGAGAATTTTCTATTTTGTCAGTGTACCTTTACTCAAGTCTTAAATAATATATGGGAAAAAAATCAACAAGGGGTGTAGACTTAAGAAATAAGTGGGATTGGAACAGTCCAGGCCTTACGTACTTACTAACCTAAACTATTTATCCCCAAAGGATTTTAGGTTACATAAGGAAAATGTTTGAATAAAAATAATTAAAAGCTACGTTAATCTTTATTAAGACCATAAATCATAGTATCACAGAAATCATACTGCTGATGGTGATTATTTCTGATTTTCCATTTATCTTTCTAGAGCAGTTTCTCTCACTGGTCTGTCCTTCTGACAAGTTAAAACTAGCATGAGGAATGAGCAACTACACGAAAACCTCCCACCCATAAACTCTTCAGGTTGTACACATTATGGTTTAATGTGCCATCATCTACTTATCATAAAACAAATAAGTATTATGGTAAGTATATAAGGAAGTAATATAATGAAAGGAACAATATTTTTTTTAAAATGCTAATACAAATGCTAAACCTTAGTTAAATGACAACATGCTATAAAATGTGAGTTTCAAGTTCCTTTCACTTGTAGGCAAGGTTCAAAGAGGTTTATTTTACAGATTTAAATCTCTATTACTTCCTCAAGTGCAATTCAGAATTCTTTGCTTCCTTAGCTGATCAAACAATTCCCCCCCCACACACACACAGACACCAATCCTCAGTTTAAGTTCTCTCCACTCTTACTGAATAGTCAAGGTCAGATTTTTGACAGCAGTTTCTTGACAGAAAACACAAGATACTGTATGAAGCAACATTATTCTCCCTATTACATCTGCTTACTTTACTAATCTGGATGCATATAGATTGTGATGAAAAATATCTTGACTACAAACTATATATAAAAAAATATAAGGCTCACCAAATAGTACTCTATGGGCACAATTCAAAGTTAAATAGTGCCCTGGTGGTGCAGTGTTTAGAATGCAGTATTGCAGGCTATCTCTGCCCATAGCCTGGAGTTCGATCCTGACGGGGTCTGACTCAGCCTTCCATCCTTCTGAGGTTGGTAAAATGAAGATTATTGGGGGCAATATGCTGACACTGTAAACTGCTTAGAGAGTGCTGTAAAGCACTATGGAGCAATATATATTCACTATTGCTAAACATTTGGATAACTGTTTTTCTGACCTAGGTGGATCCAGCTGTAAATTGTTGGCATTTTCTATAGCAACACAGAAAATTCAAGAAGTAACACCTAAATACTTTTTTTAAAAATTCCATTTATATCCCATTTATATAGTGACTTCAATATTTGGATATGTCATTGTCATGACATTTGCAAATAAAGAAGGATAATAAGGATTTCCAAAAGAAAATCAGTGTTCAGTTGAACAGAAACTAAGTTTGGATTCATAAAGATGTACATTAGCTCCTGTTTATCTAGCTAAAGAAATTTTAATCCATCTAGTCTGTTATATGGAATTTAAAGATACTCGTTTTCCTTTCAGAGGGTGGCAGACTGCACAAAAGGATCAGCTCTCTTTGATGTCAGTAAGGCAGATTTAGCAGGGATGGCAGAAGATAACAACTATGTAATTTTAAAGTTGGCCATAAAGGAAACAAAAATCTTGAACTTCACAAAAGTAGTTGGTAAATTCAGAGCAATGATTCTAAAATTAAACAAAATATCAACAAAAAATGGAAAAAGGAAAATCAGTTTCTTGATGCCTATTTTGATTCAGTCTTCTTCAGTGAGAAAATATATGCTCCACTTAAAAATTGAAGACCTGACTGAGGAATTTCAAACTAAAAGTAACATTATCAGGAAATATCTATATACACTGAAGAATTCTAGGATGCAGGTCTACTTGAACTACATCCTAGAATATTGAAGGCACTAACCAAAGTTTATTCTTTGAGAAATTCTGAAGAATGGATGAAGAGCAAACATGAATAGAAAACTAGAGTGAGAGAGTGTGAAGAATCTGGCCATGTTTAATTACCGTATTTTCCAGTGTATAAGACGACTTTTTAACCCATGAAAATCTTCTCAAAAGTCAGGGGTCGTCTTATATGCCGGGTGCTAAAACGTTAGGGACAGGGCTGGCTGGAAAACCTGGAACGGATCTCCCATTTTGTCTGCGCAGGGAAAGCGGGACCAATTGGTGAAGAAGCTGCAGTCTGTGATTTTTTTACAGGCTGGGGTCTGGGCGTCTTTCCTTCTAAAGTTGAAGAGCAGCTGCAGTCTATCCCAACTTGAAAGGCAGGTGGGGAATGCAGCAGTCAGAGCAGCTGCTTAGCTCTAAGGACACATTTGACTCAGGAACTGGGCGGGCTGGCTGGAAAACCTGGAGCGGATCTCCCATTTGGTCTTTTTTTTTAAAAAAAAAAATCCCATTTATATCCTGCCCTTCTCCGAAGACTCAGGGGGCTTACAATTTAAAGCACAAATCAATGTGCTTAGCAATAGCCTTCATTCAATGTATATGCCTGCTTATTAGGGCTTTCTCCCCCCACCACCCAAGCAGCATTATTACAAAGTCAGCTTACTGCCCCCAACAATTTGGGTCCTCATTTTACCTACCTCGGAAGGATGGAAGGCTGAGTCAAACTTGAGACTGGTGGGATGCGAACCTGCACTAATTGCAGGCAGCTGGTGTTACTTAAGGCTCTGCGCAGGGAAAGCTTTAGAGTGAATTAGGAAAAGTTTAATCCACTTGCACTGTTTTATGTTTACATGTTTGATGACAAACAGCCTTCTGTTTATAAGTGACAGTTTTCCTACTAAGTACCTACATGTCATAAGCATTTGAATTAAAATTACCATATTAAAATCAAATCTGATGTTTTTTAATTTTTATTTGGTGTGCGCTGGAAGAGGGGTAGTCTTATACGGAGAGTATAGCCCAAACCCTATAATTTAACAGGAAATGTAGGGGGTCGTCTTATACACCCAGTCGTCTTATACGCTGGATAATACGGTAATAAACTGAGGAAACATAGTATTCTTCAAACATCTCAAAATGTGGCATATAGAACAAAATCAGTAGTGCCAGAATGGAGGGATAATGGTATTAATATTAAGCAGATTCCTGCTTTGACTAAGTGAACAAAATGACACCAACTCTTTGATTAAAATACAACTTTTATAGAAGTCAGAGGAATACCACAGGAATTATATCTATGTGCTAAAATCAGTGTTTCTCAGCTTTGGCAACTTTAAGACATGTGGACTTCAACTCCCAGAAATGGCTGGCTGTGGAATTCTGAGAGTTGAAATCCACTTTTCTTAAAGTTGCCAAGGTTGAGAAATATTGTGCTAAATCATATCTAGGTTTCTGGTAATGAAGAGAAATCCCATTGTTACACTAACAGGGTTCATTTGTGCCAACAGGTCTGATGACATTTGATTTCTATATGTCTTCTCATAATGTCTGCTCTGAAGATAACCTATGCTTCGTAGTCTTTTCCACTTTAGCACAGATATTGTTTTTATGATTAGAGTAAGATGAGTCTCCGTGACAAACTAATATACAGTAATAATTGTCTTTTTCGTTAGCTGTCTGACCCTATTGCTCTATCCTGATGCAGAGAAAAAGCTTTCTTCTTGCAAAGTCATGTTCTTATTTTATTTGCCCTATGATTATCGCAATAGAACCATTGTCTTTTACTGAGTTTTGGGATTTTTTACAATTTTTTATAGGTCAGTGACAGTATTCAACTGTCAGGATTAGAATTCTCTAGCTGATTTGTTCCAAAAATGATCTACTGCCATCTTCCTGTATCTTATGTGGTCCAGATGGGCTAGATTAGAACTCCAATAATCCACAGCCAATATATTTAGTATATGCTAACCATAGATAATGATAGTTCTGTTATAACATAGTGGCTGACACATGGTTGGGGAAGACTTTGGCTAGGAGACATTTCTATGGATATTTTCCTAATGACCATGAAAATGAGTTATCCATAACAATTCCCTGATAGATGAATGATCAGTTAAATTATACTAGGCCAATTATGTAGATATTTTTATAGTATCCATATCCATCATTCCAGTATAGTATTATGTCAATGGAAAATACCTGTCCAATCAACATGGTGTGACTGCTGAAGCAACTTCAATGTTATAATGAAAAAAAAATACTTCAGGTCAGTTAGAAGTCATCAGTTAGTGAAAGTTTGGTACTAATAAAAATAAATATGTCAGAGTATCTCTGTAATGTAATTCTGTGCAGTTAGAAGAGCAATGGTAAAAATGGCTAGAAGCCAACAAAGAAAACATTCCATTGATATTTATTATACTGTTTCAGTAAGCAGTTTAGAAGAATAGCAATTGGCTTTGCAAATGCCCATGCTAAATGGTTAATTATAAACAAGTGAGGTTTGTTTGCAATTAAATAAAGCTAAGATAAACTTCCTGGTGTCTTCTGGAGCATTCATTAAGCTAATTTACTGAAAAGTTAGCTGTTTCCAAATCCACCAGAAATCATATTAAAAAGAACCCTCTGGTGAAAACAGCTTTTCAGGAAAACATCGCTTTCATAGCTAAATTAATGTAAAAAACAGACTTATCCTATTACACCAGTTCTGCAGCTAACACGTGATCCTAGACAAAACCACCTGGGCTTGAGATTGTTCAGGAACTACGCTGCTGTGTCATACATGCTTAGAATCCTATACTGTCCTCAGAGGCATCTACAGGAGAGAAAGCAGTAGTGGGATTCAAATCCCTGAACAACTGGTTCTCTGCGTGGATGCAGGCCTGGGCCTCCGAGGCCTAGAACAGGCTTCCAGAAGTGGCATCCCTGCCCTGCTGGCGGGTCGTTCTAGGCTTGGGAGGCCTCCTCAAGGGGTGCATTCAGCCGGTTCTCTGAACTCAACAAAATTTAGCTACCGGTTCTCTCCCGAACCAGTGCAAACCAGCTGAATTCCATCACTGAGAGAAAGTCAAAAAAATTAAGATGGATGCATCAACTGAACAAGCAAACCTCCACCTCTTTCTCATGAGTTACAATTACACTCTCCATTCTGATGTGTGTTTTTTTTACTCTCTGCATGATGGTGTTCTTTTTGTTCTTTGAGTCCAGACTGCTGCAGTTTTTTTTATAGTTACACTTTTACAAAACATCCTGTTTTGCAGATCAATACTTTCAAACAGCCACATGATGGCAATACTAGTTCTTGAATGCTATAGTTGGAAAACGACAACCACAATTTAAAAGCAAAACAGTGGTGTCAAAAAGTGCTATCACACATGAATTAAATAAAACAAACATATATGAGATTTTAATGACACAGTTGTCTGTCCAAATGTAGCAGAAAACCATATTGCAAAATTTTGGGCACACTAATATTAGGGGCTATATAGCTGGGCTGCACATATTTATAATGTCCTTTAAAATGTCAACAACAAAATAGAGTTTAGATATCTATTGTTATCTAGTGGTTGCCCAGAGTTTTGCAGCTGAGGTATGAAAGTCCTACAAAAGATTCCACAAACAAAATCAGTTTTCAGCAGCTCCTGGTCTACTGACAAGGGGTCGGTAATTATATCATGCAAAAATAGCACTTTTCAGAAATGAGGCACATGGCAGATAGACTTAATTTCTATTGAGGTATAGACTATCATGTTTTGTTTTGTTGTTCACGGATTTCTTTTGAGAGGTTTTATTATCTTGTATTGAAGTATTTGGGGCACAAATATCAATGTCATATTTTGAATGAAGAAATACATAAAATTGAGAGGATTCATTATACTGTAATTTCTGCACATAGAAAATATGTAGGATAACTTCAAGGATATAGCAATAGCAATAGCATTTAGACCTATTCATAGTGCTTTACAGCCCTCTCTAAGTTGTTTACAGAGTCAGCATATTGCCCCAACAACCCGTGTCCTCATTTTACCAAACTCGAAAAGATGGAAGGCTGAGTCAACCTTGAGCTGGTGAGAATTAAACTGCTGGCATATATTCATATATACAGTATTTTTAAAAAACTCAAACCATTTGAGTTGGAAGACAAAAAACATTATGTTAATACAAAAATATGCAAAGGATTTTGATATGGGGAGAACAAAATTGGATGAGATATAGACTACTCCTCTAGTGTAAGAAAAAGCTGTGCAAACTTGATATTTATGAGGAAGTTTCTTTTTTTATTGAAAAGTTTTACAATACATTTTATCTTTAGCAAAAAAAACCTCCCAACCCCCTCCCCTCCCATCCTCTTCCCACTCCCCAACCCCTCCCTCCCTTTCCCCTCCCCCCCACTTCCCAGAGCTGAGTACAGGGTATAAAAATACAAACAATCATAATCTAACTTATGCAAACAATCCTAAACTATTTAAACTATCGCACTTTAACTCATATAGATAAACTCCAAACATATATATATCATATCAATAATTATTCGAATGCAAAATAATACTTTTTAGTCCCATATTTGCTCCGTAGTATCTGTCTGTTGCAAATAATCTTTTGATATGGGGAGAACAAAATTGGATGAGATATAGACTACTCCTCTAGTGCAGGGGTGTCAAACTCAATTTCATTGAGGGCCGCATCAGCATTGCGGTTGCCCTCAAGGGGCCAGGTGGGTATGGCCAGGGTGGGCATGGCCTACTGGGTGGGCGTGGCTAGAGTGCATATGGCCTACTGGGTGGGTGTGGCCAGCTCTACATCGTTCGCATCAAGGGTGCCTATGGGGGCCTGGGCAAGAGTGGGACAGATCTGAGGGTCTCTGGCAGAAGGAGGGTCTCTGGGCCAGGGCCAAGACAGTGGGGGCCGTTCCCTCACTGTTTCCAGGATGGCTTTGCGGGCCACATGAAACCACTTCGCGGGCCGGATCTGGCCCCCGGGCCTTGTGTTTGACATGTCTGCTCTAGTGTAAGAAAAAGCTGTGCAAACTTGATATTTATAAGGAAGTTTCTTTCAATGGCCACATGATGGCAGCATTTTCCTACAGTGTGATAGAATCAGCCCTCCAAACCAATTAGGATGCAAATATAACTCAGTACTGGAGATTCTGGACTATATTACTAGTTGCAAGAAACTGCAATGGTATCTTGATATCTACAAAGAATAAGTGATATAGTAAACAAAGACATATAGCAAACAAACATCAGTTAAACCTAAAAGAGGCAGAGAAAATTTAGGGATAATTTTATAAAAATCCAACACTATTTTAGAAGAGGCTGAATAGTGCTAAAGAAGGAATTTAGCAGAGAGAATGAAATGAAATGAAAAATAAAAGTGCCCAGAAGTTCTCAAGCAGGAGGTTGGACCAGAAGACCTCCAAGGTCCCTTCTGACTCTGTTATTCTGTAAGTTGCACTTTTTCAACACCACCACAAGTTTGAATTGTCACTGAATGAGTGATTGTTAAGCAAGGAGCACTTGTAGAAAATATGTTGCTTGCAGGATAAACTGTAAATTTGTGAAAAGAAGCAAAAATTGATGTGTATAAGAATATACTTCTGACCACTTTGTTATATGAAAGTGAGAGTTGTGTAGGTCAGTAGATATATAAAATTTGAATGCAAGTGGCAAAGAAGTATTTATGGAGTGTGTGAGGTAAAGCAAGATCAAAAAGAGTCAAGAATGAATGGACGAAGAATGAATATTCATTTAATACAAAATAAATGATCATTAAGAAAAAGGTACATTGTGCTGATTTGGTCTTACAGAGAGAATCAACTGGGTTAGAAACAAATGTATGAAATAAGAGTGAATGGTTTACCAGAAAGAAGAGAAAGTTGAACCATATTGATCCTTGAAAGAAAGACATGAAAAGTTTAAAGAATAAATGTCAGTGTATAAATGAGTGTATGGACATTGTAGAAACAAGGATGTTTTGTGAGGATAGAAAGGAATTAATGTTGATGAAAATCAGATATCAGAACATTTCCTTTTTCTTACTGCATGCTTTAATTTTCTTTTGATTTTCTTTTTAATGTTATTTCTATACTTTGCATACTGTTTCTTACCTCTCAAGGGAATATTGCGATACATGTCTATGTGAAATAATTTGCTGCAGAGTGTCATGCCTCATTTTTCATATGCTTTACATAGATTTCTGACTTGCTGTTGTGGTTGCATAGCTTTTTTTAAAAAAAATATTCCATTCAGTCTTGACACCTGGTGACTGCCTAGCAAATCCCTATGGTTTTCTTGGCAAGATTTTTGGAACTGGTTTCAGAAGTGGTTTGAGTGACTGGTCTAAAGTTACCCAAATGGTTTCATGCCTAAAATGAGACAAGAGTTCACAGTCTCAAGGTTTCTAGGTCATGACCAAACTAGCACCCCAAACTATTTTTGTAATAGTTTCTATTAAAATGGATGATATTGAATGGTGCAGGAAGCCAATGTGGCACAGTGGCTAAGGCATCAGTCTAGAAACCAGGAGACTATGAATTATAATCAGTTGGATGGCCTTGCTCTCTCGCGCGCTTTCTCTCAATCCTAGGAAGGAGACAATGGCAAACAATGTCTGAAATCTTGCCAACAAAACTGCAGGATCTAGGCCAGGCAATCACCAGGGAGTCAAAAGTTGACTGAAAAGTACATACAAAAAATAAAAATAATGTGTTATAAAAGGATAGTTTCAAATATAGGGAGATAAAAGAAGGTCCTGATTATAATCTGTTACTTGGGGACTCCAAAACTTAGAGCTAACTGCTAAAGAAGCCTACAGTACTTTAAACCAGAGGTCACCAACCTTTTCGTGCTTGGCAGCCCAGAGGGAAAGGGAGCACCTGGGAAATTTGTGTGCACATGAACAGGGCCACATGCGAATGGGGCTGCATGTGAACGGGGCTGTGCACATCAGCATTTGTGCAGTTGCGCAGGTGCTAGCCACCGCCACCACTAGCCCCAGGCTGCGCAACCTGCACATTACTAGCTGCCATCTCTGCTAGTGCCGTGCGCATGTGTGAATTGGCCACACAACCCACATGGCACTAGTGGCCTGTTTGCACATGCATGCATGTGCTAGTTGCCACCTCTGCTAGCCCCGTGTGCATTTGCAAATGGGGTGTACAACCCATGTGTGCTAGTGGGTCTGTTTGCACATGTGGGCAGACACTAGCCAACACTGCTAGCCCTGCGCATGCGCAAATCAGTCTGCAGGTTCTAGTGCAAGTGGGGGTGAGTGTGCGCACACACATGCACTAGCACATACTGGCCAGCCTGTCCCATGGCCCAGTGGCCAGTAGGCCACGACCATAGGTTGGGGACCCCTGTTTTAAACTATTACTTCAATCAAAGGCAGGCTGTGTTATCAAACAGGCACTTCCTGAAATCAAAGTTTATTTATTTCTCTTTCTGCCTTCTTTCTTCCAAGGAGTAGAAGCACTCTCCTTAAAGGTTCTTAGGGAAGGGAATAGCAAAGACTGGAGAAATCCTTCAATTAGCAGGTGTTTGTGGGCTAGCAAGGAACTGCTAACTTGCATAACGGAGATTAGGGGACCTGGGAACATGCCCAGTGTCCTCCCAAAAGAAATTAGCCTTTGAAATTAAAATAACAGGACCTTTTTCATTCATGGGAGTCATTTCCTTTCAGAAATCATTTGTACTGAAAAGTTCCATAATCCCCAATAGAAAAAATCTTATAAAAATACTATGAATTTTATTTCATAGAGAAACCTTGAAAACCTCTGTTGCCTCCTCCTTCACTGCTTCTATAACTACCTTCATTCTGTTGTGAATTAAGTGAAGACATTGAAAAGATTTTGAAGTGTTGAATATCCCCAATTCACCCCAAGAGGAATTATCTACCCCAATTATTTTGAGCAATCATATTGAAAAATCAAAAATCCATATTTATATTGAGACCAAGCAATTGAGGTAAAAAATACCTCTGTTTGAAACCAGACAACTCTTTTGGTGACATTTGCATCTTCCTAGTTTTAAAGCCACATCACTCATTTTAAGTTCTCAGTTATTTTTTGTTCCACAGAGATCATTGTATTTTGATACCTCTTCCAGTAATTCGTTGGCTGATTCAAATATTTTTTTTGGAGCAGGGGGGGGGGGGAGGAAGAAGTCTTCTACAAGTTGGAATATCCCTAAATATTCCTAAAATTGCTGTTGTTCCTTTTATAAGAGACTCAAGCAATTTTGATTATGCAAAAGGAATGCAATTTATAATTGTATTAGCAAGCAATGCAAACTAGGGTTACAGATGTTAGAAATGTAATACATGATCACATGTGAAGCTGCCTTTGATTTATCCTATGACTATATAAAACTGAAGTTTCCCTTTTTCATCAAATGTCTAAAGTGGCATTTGCCAGTACATCTATTATTTCTATTTAAGGCCTGAAATGTGGTAGTTATTATACCCAATGTGTACAGAATGAAGAATATATCCTGAGGTTTTCTCAGTATTCATTTCCAAAGGCTTATTGGTTCTTCCAAGTGTTTGTGAGATTATTACCCTGCTACACCAATTTAAGATATCAAGGAAATTCTCCCATCATCATTTCACTTGGCTTCCCCATCACCCACACCCAGTATTATTGTATTTACCTGAGAAAAATACCACAAGCCCCCAGTAAAATCCTTCTATTTGTAGATTATTAAGAGTTAGGACTAAGAAAGGGTACTGATAAATGTCCAAGTATAATGTTGCTTAAATGTTTTTTTCTCTCAGGACCTCTTCCCACTTTTAAAAATTATAGAAGACCCCCAAAGAGCTTTTGTTTGTTTGTTCAGGTTATATTTATTCACATTTATCATATTAAAAATTGATGTATTTGCTGCCATTACCACTTCTTATGATTGTTTGTTGGGATTTTAATATTGTATGTGCCATAGGCTGGCAAATAATTTTGAGAGAATCCTAGAGTCAGACCACATGTAAGAAAACACTATTTCTAAACTCTGTGTCGGTGTTCTGACAGATGAACTCTTTAAAGAACTTTGAGGCATTGTTTACCTTAAAGAGTCTTTATTCGAGTTGCATTGCATTGGCACGTACATGGTCGAAGCCGAAATCTGAATTCCCCTCCCCTAAACATATAGAACTAAAGCACAGCTCCCTCTGTGGAAGAAGTATAGACATAAGCTAAGTTGCAAGATACCATTGTGGGCAATTCCAAAACACGCAATAGAAAATATACATGCTGGTTTCAAACACGACGAGACTACCTACAAGGAAATTTTAAGTTTGGAAAGGAATGTTTGGTGCTTGAAATCATATAGTTTCTTGCGAGAAGAGAAGGTTGTTCAAACATGGTTTCAATATACTCAGTTACGGGCCAGGTGGAAAGAAGACCAGAAAATTGGATTTGCAACGATTGATGAAAATTTGATAAAGCAAATTAGAAATCAGGGACCTGCACACATTAAACGGATATATCTTGCATTGATAGAGATTGATTCAGAAACAGAGCTTGTTAAGGACTGTATGATAAAATGGGCCCAAAATATTCAGGAAGTTATTACAATGGACATGTGGGAGAAGATTTGGGTGAGGAATGTGAAATTTACTCAAGCTCAAAATTTAAGGGAGAACTTTTATAAGATGTTTTATAGATGGCATTTAGATCCTAAAAAGCTTGCAAGTATGTACCCGAATTATCAGCCTAAGTGTTGGAGGTGCGGGGTTGAAGATGCAACATATTTTCACATATGGTGGACATGTAAAAAGGTTAAGGCTTTTTGGATCAAAGTCTGGTGGAATATACAGAAGATTTTTAAAAGGAGGATAAAGTTTTGTCCGCAATTTTTTTTGTTGGGAATAATTGTTGATGCTACAGTGGTGGACTCTAAGTTGATGCTGAATTTAGTTACGGCAGCAAGACTTTTGATAGGACAATATTGGAAGAAAGAGGAGCTGCCGACCATAGAAGAATGGACTTTAAAGGTTTCCGACCTGGCAGAGATGGCGAAGATATCGGCTTATTTGAAAGATCATTCGCAAGAACGTTATATTATGGAATGGAGAAAGTGGATTGAGTTTATCCAGAATAAGTATAGGGTTAAGAAGTTTTATCTAGCATTCGAATAAGTCTTCTTTCGTGTTTTTTCTTTTCTTTTCCTATTTTTTTCTTTTTTTTATATATATTTAATAATGTTAAGTTTTGTTTGTTCTTATATAAGTTAGAGAGTGATGGATTTTAGAATTTATGGTTGTTAGTATATGGTTGCTTATGATTGCTTTTTATATATATATACCTTGTATTTAGCTCTGGGAAGTCCGGGGGGGGAGGGGGGTGGGGGGGAGGTAGGGGAGGGAAGAGGGAGGGGGGAAGGGGGGAGGTAGGGGGGAGGGCAGAGGGAGGGGGAGGTAGGGAGGGGAGGGTGGAGGGGGATGGGGGTTTCTAAAGGAAAATTGTATTGTAAAACTTTTCAATAAAAAAAAAAAAGCACAGCTCCCTCCTCTGATTAACAGTCATAAATCACATTCTCCAATTAGTTTGAAGGCAGACCTTTTCCCCAGTTCTCCAACTCATCATCTCTTATCATCTCTTATTTCAAACAGCCTTGAAAATTCTCTACTGCTGTGTTATTATGTCTACCTTATCCCCATACACATTCTTCCTCCCCCCAGCATCATCTAATTCTAACTCTAAAAGTAACACACAGGTAAAAGAGAAAATGGCTGCATCTTCACACATTGTCAAAGCGAGAACATCCGATGTTAGCAGCGTTGACTCTCTGCATGTTTAATTGGATGTCCTGCAATCACCTGATAAAGAAAACTGGTACTTCTTCCATATTTTTCTCTTAGTTACTTATACTCATTTTTCCTTTCAAATAGTACTATTATTTTTCCTACGTGGATGAAAAGAAAACTATTTAAAAACTTTAATTTTTTTAAAAAAATCTTGAAAACATAGTTTAAATAGAAGACTTATGGTGCATGTAAAATGTAGGCAAATTTGGGGACCTGGAAGCACATTTAGAAACTTGAGACATATCAGGAACACTCTCACAAAATGGCCGCATGCAAGATTTTGCATATATACCAAATGGGTGTCATAGTGATATGGTCAGCCATAAAGCATCAATTTAATTAATAGCCAATTGGAAAGTTCTCTAATTTCCAGAATTATCTCTACCATGACTCCTTTGTTTGACCTTTTTGTGACTAAGTAGGTATTTTCCTAAAGTAGCAGGCAGCATCTCCTCAACCTTTTTCTTGTCTAAGAATAACCCAATAGTCTACAGGAGGCCCAAAAACTTTTTAGAAATAAAGATAATGCAGAAGAGCTTTTGCAGCTCCCTACATTCTCAGGGTTTTGCTTGTTTGTTTTGAATCAAAAGATTCTAAAATCATTTTTTAAAAATTATAAGAATCTAAAATGTAAAGTCAGAGACAGAACATGACCTTATGAACTAAGTTGCTGACTTGTGAAATAAGTGCCAATATATGATACTGGGCTTAGATTTTTTTTAAAAAAAATAATAATTCTGCAGCTTGTCTATCTTCAGGGGATTTTGTTTCATTATGACCTCAGGTTCCTCTTTTTTTGAATCAAGAACTTCATTATACTACAGACCGTGGTAATTGAGATATATAAAGCCAAAGTTCTGCTTTCCTCTTTTAAATAAGCAACTGTTTTCCTTTGTAGCCCAATTGCTGAAGAAGTTATAGCATGGAACAGAAGTTTTTGAATGGCTGGACTGAAATAAATTAGCCATATCTATAGTAAGAAAATATTTTGAAATGCAATTGAAATTTTATAATCTGTATTTTGTGGACTTCTAGGTCAGTGATGCAACTATCAAAGATAATATTTGGAAAATAAAGTTATGTGAAGTAATCATTATTGGGTAAGTGAGAGGCAATTTTTTAAAACTCTATATGAAAGGGAAATATCAAACAAGGATTTTTTTCTGAATAATGTCATGTTGAAATTACTGCAAAGTTGCATATGATAAATTATGTTTAAAATGTATATTGTGTTTTATAAAAACAGTTTTTTCCTAAAACATAGTATGCTGACAGCATGCCATACTGAATACAATGCATCTTACTTCTCTGGTCACTTGCACAAGATTGCAATATAAGTGTATCTTAGACTTCTACAGTAGTAGCCAAAATTGTGGAAACCTTTTGGGAAAAGTGTATTTTTGAGGTTTGATGGCTAATAACACCACTTTTTTGCAGTAGTATATCAATGGAAAGATAATTTAATCAAGAATGTAATGCAACATAGTTTGTTCAATTATCTGTACTGTATTCTATGAAATGTTTAGAGATCCAATCAGGTGTCATCTTCTTTTGGCAATGAGCCAATCAGATCACAGTAGGATTCAGTTATTGATGTCATATATTGAAGCTGAGAGGAGGACGTTTGTCAGTGTGTTATGTGCTTGCTATCAAGTTGTTTGGGGTTTTTTGTGTTCTTTCATTTAGTGAGCTTGTAAAACGTAATAAAATTAAAGTAATGGTGCAAAGAGTTGACTGGTTGCCCAGAAAGCGATGTAAAATAGTATTATTAAGTGAACAAGGCTACAGTTATAAAGAAATTAGAAGAAAAATTGGTGGAAACTTAACCAAAGGTGGCATTTCTATTGTACACTTTTCCCAAAAGGTTTCCACAATTTTGGCCACTACTGTAACTATCTATTATATTAATCTTACTAAGTATTACTTTATTAAAAGTAGCCACAAAAGCGAATCTCACATAGCAGCTTTTGAAGGAGGAATCTTAACTTGAAATATAGTCTTAGGTATGAACAAGCAGGTTTTGATGAGCAAGGAGCACACTTGTTTCTTGGAGACCAATGCCAGCAAAGTGAATGGGGCTATTCCAGACATAAAGAATAAGGCTTGTTTTGGGGATGCAAGTTTGTAATAATCCTGTTTGAAAATCTATCCTGCCAGTGTCGGTTTTTTTCCCCCTTTTTCAACAAGGCACAAAAATGCTGTCAATTTTCAGCTATCATGGTCAGAGATAATTCCAAAGGTCACTAAAAGGGACTTGGGGCAGGTTGCCCACTTTTATCATAGGAAACCAGACAATTTTCCAGTTTCAATTCAAATTGATTGACTTAATAAAAAAAAAAGTTGGTTAGATTAGAGTTAGGATTAGGCATTCCAGAGCCTCATCGCAACAGTGACTTTGGCCCTTTCTGAAAGTAAACTACCTTGATTATAGGATGACATCAAGTAAATAGGTTCAGCCTTATGTGCTCAAACCAAGGACCCAATTTTATCAAGGCTATTTTTCAATGTAGTCAAAGTATTTATATGACATTCTGCAGTCTCCATTTAAAATGGGCAGACTAAGTGGCACCCCTAAGCATATTTTTGGAAGGCAAGATAGCTAAATAAATACATTTGCCCTGCATACTTGCTGTGTTAGGATCTGAACCCACAGTTCTTAGTGTGTGCTCTAAATTACCCAACTCATTTATGGTTTATCAAAAAAAAAGGAGAAAAATAGTATGGATATAAATTTAGAAATGATGATATTTTCATGGAATACAATTTATCTTATAATAGCAGCAAAGATTGTATCAAGATGATTCCCAGATGTGTTCTGTAAATTGTTGAAGTAGACTGCCATGGCTCTTGCTTTCCCCTTTTAAATGGCCATGCTATCCATAGAAGACCAAGCTATGCTAGACAGAATTCTGGCCTGACAGAATGCTTGCATAAAAAAACTGGAACTGAACATGAGTTACTCTACCTGGCAAGGAGTTTTTCCATCACTGCCTAGAACTTACCTCACCTTCCAATAAATAAGGGTTTCTTTCCTTAGAGAAGAAGGGTAATGCTAAATGGTTGCTCTTTGCATTTGAGACAAGGGCATATAGAAACATTAAAGAATTCTTAATTCATTTTTACAGGAAGATTAGGCCTTAGAGCAAATGGGGGGAGATTAATTTCTATGGTAGAGACCCTCAGGTCCAATTGAACTACACAGACTGGGTGTTAATATGTGCTGTACCTGGTCAAGTTTGAACTTTTGCTGTGAATCATTACTTACCTTTAGAGAAAAGAGATTGGAGATGAAGCATAGTGAAAGTGAGTTTTAACATGTGGGATTTGATTTTGACTTGATTGGGGCTGAAATGTAAAGCATAACTGCACCTAATTTAGTCACCAAAAGAGAAGCAACCAAAGGACCCAGACCTGAATAAGATCATTTGTTTAAATAGCTCTGAGTTCAGTGAGGAAACCCCCCCCCAAATGCATGGTTAATTGCTCTAATGTGCAGCCAAGTACTGGTTAGGATAAATGGTTAGGCTCCTGCTAGGATTCAATATACTGTTGGACCAGCCATGGATTTCTAGAAATATATTAACTGCTCCTCTCTTTGTAAATTCAAATAAGCTGTTGCTTTCATATTAAGCCTATCCTGAGTATTTACTTATGTTCAGGAATTCAGTTTAGGAGAATATGAAGCAGGAGCATCTTTTAGGAATACTTCAATAGCACTTTAAAAAAGAAATATATCAATTCAGATGAAGATGTCCTGATGATGATAACATCTCGAACATAAATATTGTTTTCATTCATCTGCTGGCAATGTTGTTTCGAAGTTCTAGCAACAAGAAGATAGGGAATGGAAGACGGATCTTACAAATGAATTTGAAGAATTTTTGGAAGAAAAAAAAACCCTTTGGAAAAACTGTTTATTTCTGCAGAAAGCATTTAATTAAATGTCTCATAGCTTCTGTGTGAATGTTAAATACTGAATTACATCAAAAAAAAACCTCTCTCCTTAATGGTATCAGTAGGACTAAAAGGCACAGTGGGTAATCTAATGATGCAAAATGATGGATGACAATGCCATTCCTTTGTTACAGATCAATATTTTCTTTTTTTCTAATTGGATGGAAATTTTTGTTTTTCAAAGTAGTATTAAGCTTATTTTTGTATACTGTAGTTTTAATATAGTTTCTAATGTAAAGTGGTAGCAAAGTTCAGAGGTTTCTGGGAATGGAGAAAAATTGAACTACAGATTTTCAGAATTTTCAGCACCACTTCTTTTCTTTCTGATCTCTAATAAGTGAAATGATTTTTATATCTCTATCAGGTACTGCAAGACAGCTTGGAATCTGTTCTGTTTCTACCATTCAATTCAGATATTTTTCTTCTTGACTATTTCTGAATTCAAGCAGGATGCTAATCATCTTTTTTTTGTTCGCTGGGATACATGGTGAGTAGCCAGAACTTTTATCTCCTTAGCTTTTCCCTCACATGTTAGGAAAGAATGACACTAATGACCCAATCAATATTCATTCAGCGGTTAGATGTAGGATTCTTGCAAATAGACAGCTATCAAATGGTACCAGGTATAGTATATTCAGCCATTTCCTTCTTAACTGATTTTCACTGGAAGGGAAAATTATGGAAGAACAAGTAAGGGAAAAAACAAGATGTCTTGTCTGGATAATTCTGTGAATAAGACAAGCTCATAGCATCCTTAAACAGCAATGGGGGGGAAAGCAACTCCTAAGCTAATTTTGGGAGTTCATTCTTTGTGGTTTACCATTTCTCTATATATCAACCACTCAAGCTTTTATTTATGTATTTATTTATTTTCCACCTTTATTATTTTTGTAAATAACTCAAGGCAGCAAAATACACCTCTCTACTCCTATTTTCCCCACTTCAAGAACCATATTAGGTAGGTTGTCCTGAGAGAGAGGGTCACGTAGCTGGCTTTCATGGGTAAGGTGGGATTAGAACTCACAGTTGCCTACTTTCTAACATGGTGCCTTAATCACTGGACCAAACTGGTTAATTTATGGACTAAACGGTTCCTTAATCAATATAGCTAATACATTGCTATTTCTAGAATCCACCTCAGCTTTTATTCTTCTTAAACCAGTTCCTATAATTTTGAATGTTTATTTTACTATTAAATAAAATGGCTCTTAGATTTTTCCAGAAATTTATATTTACATTAAAGAATCTGTAAATAAACTAAGATTTAGCAAACTATATTTTTTCTCTTGCATATTTTCAAATAATTAAATATTTGTTAGTTGATTATCTTTTAATGTATTAGTAATATTTAAATAGATATGCATATTACTATAATTTCTTGTAAAAGAAGTGTTGCAATAATATAAGATAGTCCCACTGACTCCAGTACTACTCTAATACTTATTGTCAAATGAAATTATAGGGCAATAACTGTAATAAGCAACATGTGGCATAGACTGGAATTGTCACTCTTCTCTATCCTTTCCATTTTCTTTTCCAAAATTGACCAAGTAACTCTGGTTCAACCCATTTCAGCATTTCAGGAACATCCTGGATATAATGATACATACAGTTTCTATTAATCAATAATCAAGATTCATGGAAACTATATTGCACATAGATCACTAAGGCCAAAATAGTGCCCAGAGGTTGTTATAGCATTCCCAAAATGGTGATCCATTCAAAGTGATCCTTCTATAGTACCTTAATAATGGAAACTATGCCCTTCATGATAATTTTGCCTGGACATTGTTTACAATGAGAACTAACTAGTACAATGAGGACTAATAAATGACCTATTATGAGATCTCTCCAGCATGAATTGGGTTGGAAAAGAAACAGGATGATTATGTCATGAAGGACTGGTACTAGCATAGTGTAAGACCATTTAGATGACCTTAAGTTCTAAGCATTTTGGCTTTGAACAAATCCTTGTTCTCTAAGATCAAATAAACTGAAAATAAATATATGTACTATCAATTCATGATTACTAAGGGTTTATCTGATTAATTTATTAAGTGGATCTGAGTTAAGATTATTAATTTTCTTTCAAATACTTCCTTGTAAATCTTGTATTTATCTTTCTCTTCTTTTTTTGGACAATGTGCTAACTGCATTCCTTCTTCTTTTCTTCAAAATAGTTTCAAGCACATTGTATGGACCAAGGCTACTGATAAGTCATGTTGGTGGATCAGTGACAATCAAATGCTATTATGTAACCACATCAGTGAATAGGCATGACAGAAAATTTTTGTGCAAGGAATCTCCATATAAAAGCTGTCAAACTATAATTTCTAGCAATGCTTTCATTGATCAGAATTACAAAGAAAGAGTGTCAATGTACAACAACCCTCAACAAGGGATTTTGCAAGTGACAATAAGAGAGCTGAAAAAGACAGATTCCAGTTATTACAGATGTGGCATTGGAAAGATTTATAGTGGTTTATATGTGAGAGTGAATTTAATGATTTTAGAAGGTAAGTAAATATCATAAATGTATTCTTCCCCAAAGTGTATGTGTACCCTACTGATAGCTTATACTAAAATATTACAAAATCATGTAGTAATAATAGTTATTTTGTGTTTACTAATTTTGTGTTACTAATATTTTGTGTTTAATCAACTTAATTTTGGATAAATATAGATGTCACTTGTTTCAAAGGTATAAAATAAGCAACTTATTGAGTAATAGTACTAACTCTGCCTTTTAAGAAATTATTTTATACAAAATTATAAATTCCTTTAAACTCTTTGAACCACAAGTGACATCCATATTTAACCATGTTTACATACTACTGATTGCAATTGTAAAGTTACACATTTGGATTGTGTTTGTGTGTATCGCTACACTTTTGTAAGTACAGTTCACAATGCTTCAAGGGATTTATTTTTTAAAAAAGCATAAAGGAAATGAAAAAAAACAGACCCAAGAAACTACAGACCAATCAGTCTAACATCAATACCTGGGAATATCTTGGAAAAGATCATCAAAAAACAGATCTGTGAACAACTAGAAGCAAATAAAGTTATAACCAGGAGCCAGAATGGGTTTGTCAAAATCAGATCATGCCAAACCAATCTTATTTTCATTGTTTGATAAACTGACTAAATTAGTAGACCAGTGAAATGCTGTGGACATAGTATACTTAGACTTCAGTAAGGTATTTGACAAAGTAGAACACAACATGCTGCTTAGTAAGCTAGAAAAAGGTGGGATAGACAACAACACCATCAGATGGATCTGAGGCTGGCTGACAAACCATACTCAGTGAGTAGTCTTCAATGGTACTACCTCCACCTGGAGAGAAGTAAGCAGTGGGATACCACAAGGTTCTGTCTTAGGCTCAGCACTCTTCAATATCTTCATTAATGACTTAGATGCAGGAATAGAAGGGGAATTCATCAAATTTGCAGATGACACCAAACTGGCAGAAATAGTTCACACCCTGGAAGACAAGTTCAAGACTGACAGACTTGAACAATGGGCCCTATCCAAAAAATGAGTTTTAATGTGGAGAAAATCAAAAATTTACATTTAGGCAGGAAAAACCAAAGGTTTGAGCCAGAGTCCTGACTCAAAAACAGCAACTGTGAGAGGGACCTTGGAGTCCTAGTGGACAATCACTTGACTATCAGCCAGCAATGTGCAGCAGCAGCCAAAAAAGCTAATACAATTCTGGGTTGTATAAACAGAGACATAGAATCAAGATCACATGAAGTATCTAGTTTATACCCAGGACAAGCCCAGTTTAAGGGCACAGCATAGCTATGGCAAAAGTGGTTGCTGCCTGTAGGTGAGAATTCTCTTTGGTGGCACCTCAGATCTGAAAATGCTTTCTCGGAGAGTTGTGCCTGGTGCACAATATATTATTTATTAGATTTTTATGACCATCCCAAATACATGACTCTGGACAGCTAAGAATGATCCATACACAAAAGCTATAAAATTATAGAGAAACCAGAAAAATAACAAAACATGAAACAATCACTCAACACAACTACCAAATGGACGCTATCTGGAGGGTCCAAATTCTGGCACAGAGCCAAGATTCCAAGGCCTTATAGAAAGCCAACTGGGGCGGGGGGATCTAATTTTCAGAGAAATGATATTCTGGAAGATGGATGCCATGGTAGAAAAGGCTTTCCGCTTGACCCCCACCAACAGACATTGCCAGATTGGATAGAATAGGCAGAAATGACTGGGATGAGATAGACCTTAAAAATGTAAAATTAAATTTGACAGTCTGTTGCTAATAAAGTTATTAAATAGATATATTGAGGTTATCACAGTCTGGTAATGCTGGGCATGAAACCAGATCACAAAGGGAGTTTGTTAATTTAATTTATTTATTTGAATTTATTAGCTCAATATTTGAATGTGTTAAGTAATTATTAATGAGTTTGCCTGAGTGGTTAGAAGCACTGATAAAAAATAAATTATAATGACTTATATTGCAAGATTGGGAAGTTGCCATGTGATTTATTAAGGAAGAGATAGATTTATCTTTAGGGCTTTCTTTTGAACAAACCAGAACTGAACAGGATCAAACATTTTAGTCTGGGGGCAACTCTCCCCCCCAAATGGCATTGAGATAAGATTCTGTAATGTTTGATTTAGTTCACAATATTTTCTGGCAGAAACAATGAATTAATGTACTTTGTGAACTATTGACCCCATAATTAAATTGGATGCAGATTGGAAAAATGAACAAACAAACAAATAAATAAAAGAGATGTTGCTTTGGTGTTATCTTACTTGACTGATCTTAAATGATAATTGTTCATCCATCTCCAAGCTCATGCCTTTTTGATATTCCAATCTGAGTTATCTGGGAATGATCAAAATGATCAAAATCCAAACTATCTGGAGTGATTGAAACTGAAGCAGTTTGACATAGCTTAACATCTCTGATATCTGGTCCCCAAAGTGTAACAACTCTTTAGAACGATCTAAATTAATGGTATCTGTTCAAAGTCCAGGCTCTGAAAAAATGTAAAAAGAGTTTCTGTGAATGATTAGCAATTAATATTGTTAGACATACTAATTCATTTGTTCCTCTTGCTGTGTATAACTGGAATTGTATAATGTTTTGTTGCTATCTGATAGTCTATCTATCATGCCTTTGACTTTGTTTTAGCAAATAAAGAACTTAAGTACTCTTTGAATTAGTTGCTTTAGGCTAATAGGAAAATTAATACATAATCAGTGCTGATGGTTTATTTTCTCCAAACAGGCCGGTATTTGCCCAAATCCCCTCAAATTGTTTGGGGTAAGCTGACTGGATCAGTGGAGCTCCAATGTCCATTTGAAACTCCCAAGCTGGAAATGAAGAAATTCTTGTGCAAGATGACCCGTGCTGGTTGTTCTCCCATAGATGGCAAAAGCAAGAATAGACAGCACAATCGTCAAATTATTATGACAAATGGAAATAGCTCAAGAACTTTCAGTGTTACTATAAATGATCTGAAAAGACAAGACTCTGGAGTCTATGTATGTGGGACAAGAAAATTGGACAAGAATGCAAGTGTAAAAACCATACAGCTTCAGGTTGTGGAGGGTAAGCCTTAACAGAAAAACTGTAAAAGCTAACTATGACCTCACAAAAGAAAACTGCACAGGAGCAGAAGAAAAATAAATCAAGAAAGGAAACTGATTCTTCATTGTACAATCCCTTATTCTTATCCAATTTTCTGACTCCATGCTGTTGGCTCTAAGCAAATATGTTATTCTAATCATCACCTATCAGTTTAAATTAAGGGTGCACCTGAGCATAAGGTCTGCAATTCCTATGATGGCTTTTGGAGTCAAAATGTGCTTATTCTTGTTCCTCCTTTGAAGTACACTCTCAACTAGCATGTTCCTCATGAAGATTTTCCTCATTCTTTGCAAGGGAGTTAAAGGGGTTGACTCTCTCTGCTCATTGGACAAATCATCCTATCAATATCTTTGTTCTTTTTGACTTTTTCTGTCTCACTTTTACCCCCACAGTTCTTACCATCCACCATCTCTCATCTCAACCTTTTGTATTCTATTCTTTCATGTTTCATTTGGTAGATTTCACCTCCTGAGAGCTGATTATTAAATTTCCTGCAGTTTTGTGACTGGTTGAGAGCAGAGCTGATCCATGACTCCTAAAATGCTAATCAGCTGTTTGGTAGCTTAAGGCATGGCAATGGTAACAGTGGAACTGTCAGAGCTGGCTGTAATGTATATATATATCAATAAAGAACTGCCTATACTTTATTTAAATTAATGTTAAGTAACATTATGTAGTTCTATTTGTCTCCACTTGATAGATGCATTAAGCCATTTTAATTTGTTCAGATTATCTGTTAGCTCAAGATAGTCAAGGGCTTGGGCTTGCAATAATAGTTTTTTTCTTACTCATAATTCAGACAAAATTCCATTATTAAATGAAGCTGCTTCCCAAAATATGGAATCATATGCAAATTTGAAAAAAGTCTCTTCACCTGTAATTCCTTGAAAATCTGTAGACTTAATGCTAATTTCCCAAAATCTCTTCTGACTATCATCTGCCTGGGGGGATTATCAAATTCAGCATAGTATAACTTGTCAAGACATATAGCTTTCCTTATCTTAAAGGCCCATCTAAAATTCAGAAATGATAAAACTGTTGAATTTGACCTTTTTTCCCTGTGGTAACTTTGCATTTAAAAAAAAATAGGAAAAAAAAGAAAACTTTCAAAATAAATTTTCCCAAGAGAAAAATCTAATATATGATTAGAATTATTTTTCTATAAATATCCTTTGTCTGTAAAAATGGCAAAACATCCAATTATGTGAGATTCTACTTGCAGTCCTGTTAATATTGTTTAACTAGCATTAACTTTTGTACAGTTGAGGGCAGTCCAGAATGTTTACGTGTTAGTTAAAGCAAGAGCTGAAAATCACTGGTAAAGTACATACTTTGTAGGCAAGAGGTTAGAGGCTAAAAGGATCAGGGCTATCTTAATTTCCAGAGAGTACATTCTTCCAACAAGATCATGTTATTTAATGGAAGGGACCTAAATCACACTTTCCTTGCTGGATCTGGTGGACAAGTAAAAACGATGGGAGATAGGCAGACCTTCAAATAGCCTTTGCGTAGTGTTTGTCATATTCCTCTACCACTGCTTATACTAGAACAAAAGATAAGAATTAGAAGGCCCCTTAGATTTTTCCAACATTTATTCCTGTTGGCTGCAATTCTGATATGTTTCTAACAATTCTAAATAATGTTACTCAGATGGAAGGGTGGTTTTTTTAATAAATAAAAAACAAGAAAGTTTTCACTTTGATTCAGAAACATTTTGAATGTGAAGCTATAACGTTATTCTATTTTATTTTAAAAACAGAATCAGTTTTCTCTAATATCTTAAATGATACCCAAACTATATATGAATCAGAGACTACACCTTCGTACTGGAATGTGACATCTACAGATGAAATCTACAAAAAAAGGTATAGTTAATGAACACAGATATGGTTTCTAGTTAAAACATTTTCCATTCAATAGTGATAAGAATTGTTTTTGAAATGTAAGCTTCAAACATTTTATCACACGTTTTCTCCAAACTAGACATCCCTAACCAGGATCCTTTGAAAACTAAGATCCAGGAAAAAATAAGAAACTGGATTGAATAGCATAAGAAAGAGCTGAACCTGGATACAAAAACATATTATTTAAGTGCTGCCTACACTGGTATAACTAAATAGTTGGATTTGGACTCAATTTATTTCTATTTTTTCAAGTAGGCCTGTTCAGAGCAGGGTGTCTGAATACCGCCCAAAGTTCTGAGGTTCAGTTCATGCTACTTTTAAAATTCAGCTTCATAATCAACAATGCTGAGCTGTCTCATATATTTTAATATTCTGCTGAAATATATACCAGATATAGTCATGGATAAGCAAAGAATCTTAGGTGTCAAAATACGCCTAAAATAAGGGTATACATAAGGATCGACTTATCCATTGATGGACTTGTCCTCAAGTATATACTGTAATACTTGTTTAAGGTATTCATATTTCCCATATATGTGTGCAAATAAGCCCATCCTCATTTTAATCAAAATTATCATGAAAATATGGGTGGTATATTTTTTATATTTTACTTAAAAATTTGAAAGTCAGGTTTCCCACAGATGGCCTTATACACTAATATAATAAGTACTAGTATTTTATAGCATATTACTGGAATATACCAGCAGGATGAATATACTACCATTACTGGAATACAATAGCATTACTGGAATATACAAACGGGGGAAATGCATTAAAGTTTGGAATTCATATATCTATTCTCTCAAACAACTTAACCAAAAACTATACTTGTTCATATCATATCTAAGAAAAAATTGGAAATAATTCTTGGGTTGTAATTAATTAATTAAAGATGAGCCAGTAGATGGCACTCCTTTCTTATGTCTTATTATATTGGTGGAGATGTACATTTCAGTTAGAAAACAAAATGTGGTTTCTGCTACAAGATAAGAAAAAGTAGATAATCTGCATCATCATCTTACCATCTAGTTTATTTTGCCTAATAAGTATACACAAACTTCTTAACCATAAATTTGTTTATTGGATGGTTCAAGAAAGCCTTTTAACAGTGGAATATGCCAATCTCTGGGCAGGTTTTTCTGCTGGGGAACAATGCATCATTTTGCACCACTTCTTGTGTAGTAGGCTACTCATTTTGTTGCTTTTATCACTGAACGCAGAGTTTGACTCAATTCCTCATGAGTGGTTGTGGCAAAAATTAGCACTTTCTTCTTCTGATTGCATGTTTGGGCAATTAGTAAAAAAAATGGTGTAGGGCAGGGGTCCCCAACCCCTGGTCCATGGACCAGTATTGTGCCGCGGCATGCCAGCAACCAATCCACACAAACAAGCAAAGTTCCATCCGCGGGATGCAGGCAGCACACAAAACCATGCACTCTCCGGTCAGTGGAAAAATCTCTGTTCACGGAACCAGTCCCTGGTGCCCAAAAGCTGGGGACCCCTGGTGTAGGGTCTCCTACTTGGGCAGGGGGTTGGACTAGATAACCTACAATGTCCCTTCCAACTCTGTTATTCTATTCTACTCCACTCCACTCCACTCCACTCCACTCCACTCTACTCTACTTTATTTATGATGTTGCATGAAGGTACTGCAAAGCAGATCCAATACTCAAATAGTGAAAAATGGACTGACCTTATTCCAATTTCTAACAGTTGAAAAGGGTTCTCCCATTTGCATTATTTAATTTTTACAGTATATCAATGGTATTAATTATTCAGGCTCTTAATAAAGCAGATTTCCACCCCCTTTCCTTAGCCAGAAAAAAAAAACTCCATTCTGCTATATGCTAATGATGGGTAATCTTGTGTACCTCTCAAGTAGAGTTGCAACACAAGCTTCACACAGTAGCTTCCTATTGCCAACCTAAAATATTAGAAATTAATAATGCTCTAATCAAGATGTATTCACACTGCAGCACACTAATCATCCCCACAGTTGGAAGATCAACAGCAACTGAACTGAGCAGGTAAAGACCTTTAAATATCTTGGCATCTGTTTTCAGTCATCTTCTTCCTTGAAGCTTCACTCCTCAGATCTTTCTCTGCATGCCTAAAAAGTCTCCAAAGCAATAATTACATATTTAACATGTAGGGCAACAAACACATCCCTGTGGTAACTAAATGTTTTAAAGCTAAGGTTCTATGCCTTCCTACGAGCAAACAAATTTGCAGTTCCCATATCATTCAAAGGTAATTTTTGATCAATTAATTAATCTTGTTTTGAGCATTAATGATGAGTTAATGAGTTAAAAAAGAAAAGAAAAACATTTTCCATCATGCACAAAAGACAGGTGCCAAGCAACAAACAGCAAAACCAAATAGAAAAGAAGAAAAAAAAGGGGGGACACAAAATAATAAACCTGGCAGGCACCCAATAACACCCCACATCCTGCAAAGGGGGCTTCAGCCACACTGGCCCAAGGCATAGGAAAACAGCCAGATCTTTACAATGACTTCAAGCTGCCCCTTCATCTGAGCTGTCTACTTCTTCCTTGTATTTGTTTCAGATTGACTGTATCAGCTTGCTCTAATTTAGTGCAAAAACCTGGCGGTTAAACATTGGTGCCAACAAACTCTGGATGGCATCAAGCTGGGGAGAATTTCTATACTATGGTGTAAATGTGATTCTCCTAATTCCTACTTTGACCATGATATTGTTTAATGTACAACACTGAGGAGAGCACTAGTTAAAACCATGCAAAGTGTTTGAAACCGAGATCCACCATCACAATGTGTCATAGAAATCCTGGCCCCAATTGTGGTTGTAAGTCAGGGACTACCTGTAAACCCTTATACTGGAAACAGAGGGAATAAAAAAAAGAAATATGAATGTTATTTGGCTTAAATGTGGCCCAAATCCAATCAATTCTGGGGGGCTTATTACGCATGACCATAATATGTGAGGCTTTTTGTAGGTTTGGGGCATTTTTTTCCTGTTTCAAATGAATAGGTTCACTCAACAACTTCAGCGTTTGCCAATTACTGCTCTGAAAAGGGCAAAAAATTACTTCTGATCACATCAACTTAAAACCATAAATTCAGACTCAATTATAGTTGTAAGTTAAGGATTAGCCCGAAGCCTTAAAGAAGAGTCAGGCATTTAAGGTCCTCCAAAATGCCATCAGGTGCATAAATAGATAAAAAAAATAACTGTTCTTCCAGTTAAATAAAAAATATTGCTCTCTTTGGGGGAACCACATTTCAGATCATTGGCATCTTGCCAGAAAAGGCACACTTCCTAGGTCCCTATAGATGGCACTGCTTAATCAAAGCTGTGCCAAAGCTGTGCCAGTTGGATCAAGGTGTCTAGGTCAACACCTTCGGGAAAGGGCGGTATATAAATCTAAATAATAAATAAATAATAATAAACACCACAAGAAAAGTCCATCAAATACCTAGGTGATGTACGTAATATAGGACCTCATAAATCACACTCTAATCCTCTAATCACACTCAAAAGCAAACTAGCAACCAATGTAGTTCATTTAACAAGGTAGTCACAAGCCCACCACTGTTCACACTGCTGCATTCTGGAACATTCCAGAGGTTTCCAGGTGGTCTTAACCCACCAGTTATAATTCCTACTCACTTGCTCAAAGAGGTAACCACTTATTCCCCCCCCAAAAAAATAGAATGAAGAGGTACAGATACAGTTCTTAAAAGCCAGAGCATTCAATATTATTATCTACATTTTTCCTCAGTGCTAGGTGGAATCATCATGATTGATAAAGAGTCTTCTGCATCAAGGGAACAGTTAAATTTTCTGATGGTTGGTAATACACTAAATGTACAATAGACATTTTAACAGCATATGTGATAAATTTTTAACATGTATTTAAGTGCTTTTATGATCAAGATGCCAATACTTCTCTTATATTTGGCCAATTTCCACATAATTCAAGAAGGTTTCAAAATAATTATCAATAGATATGGCTTACAGAAGTCATTTGGTTCCTTCCTTGCCTTATTAACTATTTCAGGCTTTTCTTCTAACTTTTAATTATTTTTATATATCTTAATCTGGACTATTTATTTATTAAATTTATTTGCTGCCCATCTTGCCACAAAGCAACTGTGGTGGCTTACATAGTCAAAAACAATTAACAATACAAATCTATATAGCAATAACATTATAAGTTAAGGTAAAGTTAAGGTAAAGTTAAGGTAAAGTTAACATTATAAGTTAAGGTAAAAGGATGGGGAGGGAAGGAACAAGGTGTTCAGGGGTTAAGGTGGGATCTGCTATTAGTCCATCAACCACCTCCAGCATTAAGCCCCCCTTTGGGCCCCCAAGCCAACTGTCTGACTGAGGTTTTCAGGCCCTTACAGAAAATCAGGAGGGCAGAAACCGATCTCATCCAGGGGACAGGTAAGATGTTCGAAAGGGCAGGAGCCACAGCAGAGAAGACTGTTCTCCTGGACCCCACCAGCTGAAATTCCTTGTCTGACAGGATTGATGCATTGTTATGGCTGGACTATGAATCAATAAACTCCAAACTCTAGTAAAGTATCTTCTGGACCTTTGTACTTTATCTATTTTCAGATCTTCATACGGTGAACAAAATCTATTGGCAATTGCGATACCAGTTCCTGTTCTACTTCTACTTTTTGCCGTCACAGTAATGTTGATTCTTGTTAAAATAAGACAAAGGAAGACTGGTAAGTAAAATCATAAATTATTGTTGGGTCCTTCAGAACTAAATTTTTAAATGAAGGACAAAACATAGCACCATCTGCAGCAAACCATAATTATTTTAAAATGTGAATATATACTGTGTTGTTTTCATGGAAATGCTACCATTTTATACTTTCAGCTTAATGAAAATACAAAAGCTGCAGCATTTATATGACAATGCCGTTATGCACGTTTTATTATTTGTCTTCCTTGGTCCTTGTAGACTCCTGTGCTTATTTACAGTAACACCATAATGTTGCAGATCAGCCAATTATTTAACATTTAATGTAGGTTTAAGTTAAATAATAAGGTCAACAAATATATTGCTGAAATAAGAAAAGTCCCACAATAATACATATCAAAAAGATATTGTCTATGAGGCATAGGCAACAACAGACCAGAAAATAATTTTCCAAATATTTCGTAGAATAAGATGGACTTTATTCTTGAAAAACAAGAATTTTCACTGGCAGAAAGAATAACATGGACTATATAAGGGAATATGTTCCCTCACTAGAATGCAGAATTGACAAAGGCTCTGTTCTTTGTGGGCATCATTCTCACTTCATCCACAGCATCAATAATCCAAAATCTCTGTCCCTGAGACTGGTTTCAGTGGTGAAGGTATTACCATAATATTATGGATGGGACCACATGGGACTTTCACAATCAGTATTACAACAATAGCTTGATTTTAAGCTCAAAAAGATCTGGTGACTGATGCAATTTTTTTCCAGTAATTGCACAATATGTTCTGTGCAGTTAGTAACAGTAAGTGACTTACAATCACATTTCTGATCAATGGAGTTTCTGAACTATCTTCAATAACAGTCCTTCACCTAGCATTACAGAATTCTAATTTAGAAGTTACCAAATTATAGATGATAATTCTAAAATCCCCAAACAGCAGGCCTCTTAGTCAAAGAAAGGGAACAGAGAAGAGGTGAAGAATGAGGAGGACAGAAGAGAGGAGGAGAAGGAGGGGAGAGAAGAGATTTTGGAGTCATGGCATTCATAGATGTGATCCTCCAAATTGCATAAAATTATGATACATTTAAGTATTCTTACTAACTGCACCCATTCAATATTCTAGGCAAATCAAGTTCTAAGTTGAATAGGCAGAGCAACTACATCCGTGTTTGTCAAATCAATAACACAAGACCAGAGTAAATATTGTCCTTAATTTAGAAGAGTTTTAAATCATTGTGAAGCTTTCTATAAGAGGGAGAGAAATATTTTGAATTAATTTTCACTGTTAAATACTCAAAGTCAAGCTCATGTGAAGTATTTCTTCTCTTTTATGTATAGTTTCATTACATTTAATAAGCTCTAGGTGCTTTTGATTTGACAAGCAGGGTTCAAAAGTTTCTTTTCGGTATGTCATATTTATTTCATTTCTTCTAAGTAATAATGAAGCACTAATCTCATGATGTTACCATCCTACGTGGAGATATATAGCATGTGATGTCTTGAACAAACAATAACTTGGCTAGGCTCAGACTATGTGACTGAGGCCAATTTTTCTGCTACTAAAAATAACAGAAGGGACTCTTTAAACCTCTTACATTTATGGAATTTTGTATTTTAGGCACCCCTTCATGGATTACTGCCTTGTCGTGGCGAAGGGGCTTGCGTAATTCAATGAAGCTATGGGCTATGCCGTGCAGGGCCACCCAAGACGGACAGGTCATAGCAGAGAGTTCTGACAAAACGTGATCCACTGGAGAAGGAAATGGCAACCCACTCCAGTATCTTTGCCATGAAAACCCTATGGACAGTACCAAAAGGCAAAACGATATGACGCTGGAAGATGAGCCCCTCAGGTCGGAAGGCGTCCAACATGCTACTGGGGAAGAGCAGAGGGCTAGTACTAGTAGCGCCAGAAAGAATGAAGCGACTGGGCCAAAGCCGAAAGGACGCTCAGCTGTGGATATGTCTGGTGGTGAAAGGAAAGTCCGATGCTGTAAAGATTTTTTCTCCATAGGAACCTGGAATGTAAGATCCATGAATCAAGGAAAGCTGGACGTGGTCAAACAAGAGATGACAAGACTAAACATTGACATCTTAGGTATCAGCGAACTAAAATGGACAGGAATGGGTGAATTTAATTCAGATGACCATCAGGTATACTACTGTGGGCAAGAATCCCTCAGAAGAAATGGAGTAGCCTTCATAGTCAATAAAAAAATAGGAAAAGCAATACTGGGATACAATCCTCAAAATGACAGAATGATCTCAGTTCGAATCCAAGGCAAACCATTCAATATCACAGTAGTCCAAGTCTATGCCCCAACCACCAGTGCTGAAGAGGATGAAATTGACCGGTTCTATGAAGCCCTACAGCACCTTATAGAACTAACACCCAGAAATGATGTCCTTATCATCATGGGGGATTGGAATGCTAAAGTAGGAAGCCAAAAGATAACTGGAATAACAGGCAAGTTTGGCCTTGGAGTACAAAATGAAGCAGGGCACAGGCTGATAGAATTTTGTCAACAGAATACGATGGTCATAGCAAACACTCTTTTCCAACAACCCAAGAGACGGCTTTACACATGGACATCACCAGACGGTCAACACAGAAATCAGATTGACTATATGCTCTGCAGCCAAAGATGGAGAAGCTCTATACAGTCAGTAAAAACAAGACCAGGAGCTGACTGTGGCTCAGACCATGAGCTTCTTGTTGCAAAGTTTAGGCTTAAATTAAAGAAAGTAGGGAAAAGCGCTAGGCCAGTCAGGTATGAATTAAATCATATTCCTGTTGAATATACAGTAGAGGTGACAAATAGATTTAAGGAATTAGATCTGATAGACAGAGTGCCTGAAGAACTATGGACAGAGGTTCGCAACATTGTACAACAGGTAGCAACCAAAACCATCCCAAAGAAAAAGAAATGCAAGAAAGCAAAATGGCTGTCTGAGGAAGCTTTGCAAATAGCTGAGGAAAGGAGGGAAGCGAAAGGTAAGGGAGAAAAAGAAAGATATGCCCAATTGAATGCAGAATTCCAAAGAATAGCTAGAAGAGATAAGAATGCCTTCTTAAATGAACAATGCAAAGAAATAGAAGAAAACAATAGAATAGGGAGGACCAGAGATCTTTTCAAGAAAATTGGAGAGATGAAAGGAACGTTTCATGCAAAAATGGGCATGATAAAGGACCAAAATGGCAGGGACCTAACAGAGGCAGAAGAGATTAAGAAGAGGTGGCAAAATTACACAGAAGAATTATACAAGAATGAGCTTAACGTCCCTGATAATCACAATGAGGTGGTCACTGACCTCGAGCCAGACATCCTAGAATGTGAAGTGAAGTGGGCCTTAGAAAAGCTGAGCAACAACAAAGCTAGTGGAGGTGACAGTATTCCAGCTGAGCTATTCAAAATATTAAAAGACGATGCAGTAAAAGTGCTACACTCAATTTGCCAGCAAATTTGGAAAACTCAACAGTGGCCACAGGATTGGAAAAGATCAGTTTACATTCCAATTCCAAAGAAAGGCAGTGCCAAAGAATGTTCAAACTATCGCACCATTGCACTCATTTCTCATGCTAGTAAAGTTATGCTTAAAATTCTACAAGCTAGACTCCAGCAGTATGTGGATCGAGAACTACCAGAAGTACAGGCAGGATTTCGAAGAGGCAGAGGAACTAGAGATCAAATTGCTAACATACGCTGGATCATGGAGAAAGCTAGGGAGTTCCAGAAAAACATCTACTTCTGCTTCATTGACTATGCTAAAGCCTTTGATTGTGTGGATCATAACAAACTGTGGTAAGTCCTTAAAGAGATGGGCATACCAGACCATCTTATTTGTCTCTTGAGAAATCTATATGCGGGCCAAGAAGCAACAGTGAGAACTGGACACGGAACCACTGATTGGTTCAAAATTGGGAAAGGAGTCCGGCAAGGCTGTATACTGTCACCTTGCCTATTTAACTTATATGCAGAGCACATCATGAGAAAGGCAGGGCTAGATGAATCAAAAGTTGGAATTAAGATTGCCGGAAGAAACATCAACAACCTAAGATATGCAGATGATACCACTCTAATGGCAGAAAGTGAAGAAGAACTAAAGAGCCTGGTGTTGCGGGTGAAGAAGGAGAGTGCAAAACTTGGGTTGAAACTAAACATTAAGAAAACCAAGATCATGGCATCTGGCCCTCTCAATTCCTGGCAAATAGATGGGGAAGAAATGGAGGTAGTGACAGATTTTATTTTCCTTGGCTCCAAGATCACTGCAGATGGGGACTGTAGCCAAGAAATTAAAAGACGCTTGCTCCTTGGGAGGAAAGCCATGGCAAATCTAGACAGCACACTAAAAAGCAGAGACATCACCCTGTCAACAACAATCCGTATAGTCAAGGCTATGGTCTTCCCAGTTGCAATGTATGGCAGTGAAAGCTGGACCATAAGAAAGGCTGAGCGCCAAAGAATTGAAGCCTTTGAACTATGGTGCTGGAGAAGACTCCTGCGAGTTCCTTGGACTGCAAGGCGATCAAACCGGTCAGTCCTAGAGGAGATCAACCTTGACTGCTCTTTAGAAGGCCAGATCCTGAAGCTAAAACTCAAATACTTTGGCCACCTAATGAGAAGGAAGGACTCACTGGAGAAGAGCCTAATGCTGGGAAAGATTGAGGGCAATAGAAGAAGGGGACGACAGAGAATGAGGTGGCTGGATGGAGTCACTGAAGCAGTAGGCGTGAGCTTAGATGGACTCCAGAAGATGGTAGAGGACAGGAAGGCCTGGAGGAACATTGTCCATAGGGTCGCGATGGGTCGGACACGACTTCGCAACTAACAACAACAAAATTTTAGGCACAGTTGTAATTAATCCCACAGATGCTACTCCTTAAATCTTTTCTTTTTGTTTTCTACCAGAGATGTCAATCTTTTTAAAACAGTCAGGAAAGAAATTTGAAAGCTGTTTATAAGTTTATATGTTTAGTTTAATGAAATTGGTGGTAGACA
>NC_139516.1:42450267-42625267 GCF_947247035.1 Vipera ursinii
ATAGTTCAGGAAGATTACAGTGGCACTTTAGTAAAATGCAGCCTTGGGCACAATTCTTCTGATAATATTTAATGGCAAAGAGTCACATAATTCTGCAACTGTGGTTATGCACTCCAGGGGACTTTGGTCTTCTGTGTGTAATAAATAGTATAGGCCAGGGGTCTTTAAACATGGCCCTTTTATGACTTGTGGACTTCAATTCCCAGAACTCCTCAGACATGAAACCAGATAGTTCTCCCCTCTTTAACTTTTTTTGTCTCCTAGTATTTTTATATAAATTGCTATATTACTGATCCCTTACTATGGTTGGTTGCAGAATCAAACTAAACTGGATTGTCATTTTTATCCATCTATCAAGTCCTTCCCAAGGATCTGGAATAAGCAGATATTGTAATATTAACGGTATTGTTGCAGGATGTAACCTGTTCTAAGTAAAGCTGCCTTTTGCAATTGACTCATGGTGATTTTGTCAATGCCAGTGGTATTCAAATGATGCTCCAGATGCTCGAAGGTACCTATTACTATGGGTTCTATCTTTGCTTTCTTTTGCTACAGTTGTTCTAGTTTTATTAACAGGTCTTTGTATTTTGTGATTTTTCCCCAGTTCTTTCTCTTCTATTCTTTTTGCTATTTCCAGGTATTACAATATCCATTATCCAGACTTTTTTTTTCTTATCAACGTGATTTTGTCTACAGTGTTGTATGGCAGATGCTTGTCTGTTTGAAATCTAAAGTCCTAGAACACATTAGCTTCTTTATTTTCTATTATTTTGTCTATTTGTGGTCCCACCAGTTCTTGCTTGCCAGTCCAAACTCCAGTGCAAAATCCTGGCTATATATTTGGACAGTGTTAAGTAGTGATTCCATTTCAAATCATCAGTGTAAAGGGGCTGGCAGTTGTTTTTTTATGTTTGATAGCCATATCTGACTTCTTCTGTATCATTGACAGAGGAATCAATGCCATGACAAACAGCAGTGGTGATAGTGAATTTCCTTGAAATTAATTAAATTTCCTTGATATTAACCTCTCCCAATATATATGTCAGATATATTGACTAGCAATTGTGCCTTCTATTATGCCATTGGTCTTTTCACAAAGCTTCAGATGTTTTTACTGACTCCTATTATTTTTAGGTTCTTGATTATCTAGTCCTGTGGCAGGGAGTCAGATACCTCCTTGTAATCAATCAAGCTACATTCAAGTTTTCTCCTTTTCTTACAGTTTTCCAAAATCATCTTGTCAATTAAGAACTGATCTTTTGTTCCTCTGCTATTTCTTTCTGCTTTGGTGGAAATAACTTGTTTTCAACTGGATGCTGTTGGACTGCATCTACTACCATACCAGTTAGCAATTTTAATGTTGGTAATCAGGTAATTGGCCAGTAGCTACTTGGTGCTGCCCCCTTTGTTGGATCTTTCATTATCAGGTAGGTTTTGCCAGATGTTAATCAATCTTCAATTTCAGTTCCTTGCTATATATTATTAAAGTGCTTGGAAATGAATGAGTGCAGACTGGCCAGATGATTCAACCAAATATTATGCAGTTCATCTTCATGTGGTACTGACCAGTTCTTGATCTTCCTTGCCCTTTTCTCCACCATTTCTGCTGTTGTTAGAAGTTCTTTCATTTCAACTTTTTTACCTTCTCCACTTCCTTTATCCAAGCTGCATTCTTGTTGTATTTCTCTGTATTGTTCTATAGTTGTGCCCAGAACTGCACTGTTTTGTTTTTTTGTCAGATGTTGGATGGTTCATTGCACTCACTCCATTGATGAATTGGTATAAACCTTTCTGATTAGACTAAAATGGGAGACTCTGGCTGAAAGGTGCAATTCAAGCTTTGTACCTGCCTATTTTCTTAGCTACAGCTGTTATTTCCTGCTTTACTATTTCCAGGACTTACTTGGTGCATAGTTTAGGGTTGTTGTTTTTCTTGTTATTGATTGCTTTTGTATCCAAGATTTTCAGTTATACTGCAGCTGTGTTGTACATCACTTGTACATCACATTTCCTGCGGTGAGCTAGTGCTTATATTTGATATTACAAAATTGGCATCTTGTAATACTTTGGCTAGGTGCGTTTTTTGTTTGTTTTTGTTTAAAGCAGACTACTTAATTTTGTTATTTTTGTGCTGTTCTAGATGCTCAGTTATTCTTCATTTCAGTTCTTATTTTTCAATTGCAGGACTTTGTTCTTTCTGAGGAGAAGGTAGAGGAGAAGGTGCTTTGTTTGGGAATGAGAATGGTTCATTAGCAATGCTGGCTTTCTCTATTACCAACTCCTCATTTTTCCCTTCTGTCTGAGCTACTTCTAGCAAGACTTCAGGGATAATTACATTGGGCAGACCTTTGCAGTTCTTATTCTATTTCTGTAAATACTTTATTTCATATTATAAACTGATATTGATCTGCTAGCCTCTGCCCTACTATTATTGATTCTGGATGTAGTTCTTTCTACATTATTTTCAAATAGCCTCTTCTCACTGGTCTTGATTTGTAATAGCAAATCGTTGTGGGGTTTTTTTGCGTTCAGTCTGTATATTTGCAATAGTCCTGCTGCTCCTGCTCCTGATCCTGATTGCTCAGTTCTGAGTCCTATAGCCCACTTGTCACCTGATGTCCAAGATCTCCAACATTGACCACAGTCCTAGTTGACCCATGCAAGGACCGATACAGTCTAATTTTCTGTAAGTTATATGTCCCCATACTGTTTACAGGAGAGATATACTTCATCAGGATCCTCAGATCAGACCTGTCCAGTATGGTTGAACCTCTGGGATAGCTCTCACCTTCTTCAGAGCATGCAAGGTCCATGACCATGTGCTTCACTAGAGGATTTTTTTTATCCCATCTTTTTTTATTCCACACTTGTATATCTATAACTCAAGGCAGCAAACATACCTACTCCTGCCTACTATTTTCCAACAACAACTCTCGGAACTCAGTTGGGCTGAGAGAGAGCGATAACCCAGTGACCCAGCTGGCTTTCATATTTAAGGGAGGCCTCAAATTAAATCCCCTGCTTTCTAGGCCAGCACCTTAACCATTACACCTAATATATCTTTTTATATAGTAAACTGTTTTTAAAAGGCGGGGGAGATGACCACATCTGTTTGAAGTGTTCATCAAATGCAAATTTTGTTAAAAAAACAAATGATGAGGACCGGCTGAAGAAAAATGTAGTCTGAGATGGAAAATATCAGTTCTTAATAAATAAAATCAATATTGTATGTAATATTATCTTGTGATAACATTTTGATGGGGGAAAAACTGTAAATAGCAATTAAGCAATCTGTTTCCTCCCATTCCGTTTTTTTAAACTATAATTGTTTAATTCTTTTTCTGAATGACATATTTTCAAGATCAATTGAACATAAATATGTGAATCTTTATAAGGGAAATACCCTTACTGCAAATAGTTTTGAAGACTCCTGGATAGGGTAACAATTTGTTTAACATCTTTGCCAGCCATTTCATGATAAATTATGCAATACAGGTAGTCCTCGACTTACAATCATTGACTTAGCGACCATTTGAACTTACAATGGCATTTTAAAAAGCAACTTACAGTCAGTTTCATACTTACATCCATTGCAGCAGTCCCAAAGTCACATGATCAAAATTTGGGCACTTGACAAATAGTATGTACAGTGTTTAAGACAGTTGAAGTGTCCCGGGTGGATAATGTGATCACTATTTGCGATGTCCCCAGCTGGCTTCCAACAAGCAGAGTCAATGGAGGAAGCCAGATTTGCCTAATGGCTGCATGATTCAATTAACTGCAGTGATTAACTTAACAAGTATCACAATGAAGTTTGTAAAATAGGATGTGATACACTTGGAAATTCTGGTCATAAGTGGAGGATTACCTATAATTATAAAGAATAGCAGGGCAAACTGATAATGTGCTACTCCTTCTATAAAAGTTATATAAGTTAAAAACTCAAGTTCTCCAAGTTATAGAAAAAGAGAAAAAAGATCTTATTATCAGCCACAGAATGAACATTAAGCCAGAATGCTGTTAATAAGCAATAAATGTTGCTTTGGAATTAAAACTTACCTTCTTTTAACTGCAGTGCTCATTTTCATGACAGAAATAATTTGTGCACAAAAGCTATTAAATAGAATAATAATTGTAAGTTTGGATTTTGCTTACCTATCTTTATTTTATAGTTTTGAGAGTTATAAAAAATAAATGCATGCCTACATAAGATCAGCTGGATATTTAAAGGATATTTAAAACTAAAATATCTTCTATTTCAGTCTGTATGTATGACAATCTTTCACATATTTAATGATGAAATTGTGGAAGGCATATCTTCAAGCCAAACATAAAATCTGTTATATTGTTATTATAGCTCCTTCTTAAGCTTAAGGTACAGGACATGTGATTTATGGTAAAGTGAAACTATTTTTCTCTTGTTCATTCTTGTGACGGGAAACAAATGAGAAGTTTCTGTTTCAGAAAAATCCTTGCCAATCCGGTTCTTTTTCTTTCTTGTAAAGCCAAATGACAGAAGAGTCTGAAGTCCATGTCTCAGCCATCCTAGACAGAGAGCTCTTAATAATCTACTATTATATATTATAAATTGTTTTTGTTGTAATATGTTATGTTAGACCATCATTTGTCCACATTTCATTTCCCAACCTGAAAAATAGCTTTAGAGACAAAAGTAGGAAGGAGATAAAAAAAAGTTAAAGATGGCAGCCAATCACATAATTGAAGCCTCATCCCTTTTTTGTGCAAGTCAGAACACATATAAAAAAAGGAGAGGGCTTCAACCGCATGGTTTCATCAGCCATATTGATTTTTTTAAAGCCATCCCCTGCTGACATCTCTGGTTAAAAAGCACTGGACATTTCTTTAGCTTTGTTTTTTGGTGGTAGCATTCATTGTATGATTGATGGTTGTGCTTTCATAGGATGTTAACATTTCAGTAATTTTTATAATGTAATGTGGCTTTGTGGTTCAGTATCCAATTCTCTGAAAATTCCAAATAGCCCTCCAGCAATGAATTTACGTTCTCTCTCTCTCTCTCTCTCTCTCTGTGTGTGTGTGTGTGTGTGTGTGAATAACTATATCCATCCTTCCCATAATAAGATTCAGAGAATCGTGGATTTAATGTGAAAAGCTTTTTAAAAAATGAACATCAATTTTTAAAAAACTGTTAGTGTTTTTATCTCATACTTCATTTATCTGCAATAACAAAATCATTACTTTTATATATTTCTAATAAAAAAAGAAAAGAATTGTCTTGAGAAATGATCGATAACAGTATTTCCAATTTATTGATATGATATTTGTTTTGGCACTGAAGTCTCAAACTAAGGTACACACCTGTATGGGTACCTTTACAATATAGATACATTCTTTGAGATAGCACTTTCCCATTTCTGTATCCTTTGCTTATCCATGTATCCATTCAAGCTATTTTTGTCATCTTGGCTCCGTCTTGCTTGAAAGACAAAGTAGTTCAGGGAAATGTGCTCAAAAAGCAATCCAAAAGTCAAGCACAATTGTTTGTATTGTATAAAAAGCAAATTAATCAGGTCAGAACCCAAGGCATAGTTGGGCAACATGAATCACAATACAGAATTATGGTAATCCTGAGAGCCAGAGCTAACTGGCAGGGAGCCAAATTACAAGCAATAAATCATGCTTCAGTACTGGACTGTTGCAGTCTTGCTAGGCCTCAGCTATGAGGTTTGGAAGTTACATTTGAGGAACCCTTCTCTAAAATCTAGAATTTCTGTGTCTATTCCCCCTTGATGACTCTAAGGCATCTGCATTTCTTAGCATAATATCTCTGGATATCAAATTGGCTGCAACTTAACACATATTCTTTCTTCTTGCCTTGTGATTTCTTGCATTTTTAATAATGACTCTTTGTATATGTTTATTGTTTTATTAATTGGTGTATACTGTCCAGCGTCACTTTCTGTGAGATGGCAACCATGTACATTTGATATATAACTAAAATAAATATATCAAAAATAGTAGAGTTCATGTGGGTTGACTCTATATTCTGGTGTCCAAATTTCTGCTATGGAATTGGCAAATATTATCCATAAAATTAGTGTTTCTTTTTTTCCAACGTTTGCTAATATTCCTTACTGCCAGTATGAAACCATTGGAAAAGCAATAACACTGTGCAGGCCACAAATCATATTTTTTACATACACGTTCCAGCACAATTGTATGACACCGCTATTGCTGTGTGCATTTGGGAGGCTAATATTCCTTTAAGAACCTCAACAGGTGGATGGATGTGCAGGGCTGGAGTTAAGAGGAGGTCTTTAAATACTTTCAGTTCTTAAGAAATTCAGTATTGCACCAGCCTACTTAGTTAGTCCAGGGACAAAGAGCTACAAGGAGAGAAGTGTTTCAATATATATATACATATATATGGATCAGTAACTTTCTCTGCTCAGCTAATCCCGGACAGTGAGTAATGCTTCTTTACTATTGCATTCCTGAAATTATATAGATGCCTGCAATATGGTTCTTAAAAGCAACAACAAAATCCCAAATTAGAAAACAAAAAAGAATTTAAAAAAGTGCTAAAGGCTTAGAGCTCATAATTAATTTCTAGAAACAATCAGCCTGTAGGTATATTAGAATATTTAAGATTATTCAATTATCAATCTAATTATTTTCAATTTTTTGTATACACTCTGTCTGCATCAGAAATAATTATGAGAGAGTAACAACTCACCAGTTGTAGAGGACTTTTCATGCAAGTATTTGCATACATTTCAATTATGCTTCCTTGAGGAAGCATACATTTCAATTATGCTTCCTAGTAGCTCCACTTTAGCCTAAGTGAATAAAAAACTTGTGTTCAAACAATAGTTGCCTTCTAGGGCCAATAGAGATACTTATAGAATCTTAATGTGTTTAGTATTTATTGTTCTGTCACAATCTGAGTCTGGGAAGGCTTAAAATATCACTCATTTGTTCTGATGACTTGCAGTGGTGAGGTTGAAGTGGTCCCTGCTATAGCCGTAATACAGACCAGCCAAAACTAAAATCTAAAACTAGATTCAAAAGCAATCCTAAAGTCAAGCCTAATTGTTCGCACTTTATAAAAATCAACTTAACCAAGTCAGAACACAAGCCATAATTAGAGGACATGAATCCCAATGCAGAACTATGGTAGTCCTAAGAACCAAAGCTGAACAGGCAGGGAGAGAAATTATAAACAGCAAATCGCACTTTAGTCCTAGACTGCTGCAGTCTCACTTGCACCTCGGCTATGAGACTTGGAAATGACATTTGAGGAGCTCTTCTCTAAAATCTAGCATTTCTCTGTGTGTTGCCTCTTGATGACTCTTGATCATCCCTTCTGGATATAGAATTGTAATGGTGGAAAATACCTTGGAGGTCTTCTACTCTAACCCCCTGCCCAAAGCAGGAGTCTTTATACCATCTCAGAAAAATGGTTGTCCAATCTTTTCTTGAAAGCTTCCAGAAATGGAGCACCCACAACTCCAGGAGGCAAGCTGTTACATTAATTAGTCATTCTTACTCTTCGAAAATTCCTTCTCATGTCCAGGTGGATCTCCCTCTGATGAGCTTTCACCCATTGCTTATTGTCCTGCTTTGGAGAATAAATTGATCCCCTCTGTGACATCCCTTCAAATATTGGAAAACTGCTATCATGTGACTCCCTATGTCTTCTCTTCATTAGGCTAAACCAGGGGGCTTCAAACTTGGCCCTTTTATGACTTGTGGACTTCAACTCCCAGAATTCTGGGAGTTAAAGTCCACAAGTCATAAAAGGGCCAGTTCTGAAGACCCCTGGGCTAGACATATCTAGTTTCCTATTAGCCTGCCTAGAACTACCCCCTATTTTCTCTTTTGTGTCTTGCAGTTGTTTACATTTGTTAATAGTAACTGTATTTATATGTTTTTTGTTCATTAATTATTATATGCTCTTCAGAGTCACTTTTTCTGAAATTTGCTATATTAAATAAATATAAATTTGCTATATTAAATAAATAAATAATACATACATACATACATACATACATACATACATACATACGCAGACCCAATGCCTCTTCCTGTAGAAAATCAGAGCTGTGGTCTTCCTAAACTTAATTTTATTTCTGGAGGACAACTAGAGTATAGGGCCATAACTGGCACTAAATATCAGCTTGACGTTCTGATTTAAGCTCCTGATTTATGATTTCTTGATTCACATTCTCATGTAATAGCAAAACAAGAGCAGCAAAAAGTTTTGGTTTAAGAAGCATTGGAATTGCAGTACAAATTTCATCTGATGAAATATCAACCCAGTTCAAAAATAGGGTGCCTCCTAATAATTCCGCTGATTAAGAAAACCCTAGAATCTTGTCCTGCCTTGATTCTGGTATCCACATTTTGTTGTACAAAATTTGCAAATATTATCCAGAGAAGTTGTACTTTCTTTCTCTCCTTATTCATTACTATTCCTCACTGCCATTATGAAGCCATTGGTAGTGCAATAACATTGTGCAGGCTATAGATCACAGCATAACAGCACTATGCAGGCTACAAAAAATAGGACAATAACATTGTGTAAACTACAAATCATATCTTCTACATATAGGTGTCTGCACAATTATATGCAAAATAGCTCTATTGCTGTGTGTATTTGGGAGGTTGATAATTTCTTTAAGAATCTCAACAGATGTACAGAGCTGAAGCTAAGGGGAGGTCTTTGAACATTCATTTATTAAGAAATTCAGTATTGCACCAACTGTTGTTAATGAGTTGAGAAACACAAAGAGAGAAGTGCTTCAAGATTTCTTTTTATTTAAAAATAGGAAGATTGAAAAAAGAGGATTTGGATCAGTAACTTACTCTGCTCAGCTAAGCCTTGATAGTGAGTAATGCTTCTTCAGTATTTCATAGCTGAAATTACATTGATGCTTGTAATATGGTCTTTAAAAACCAGCATCAAAATCCCCTAAGCTTGCCCCAAACAAAACAGATTTATAAAAATTATTTCCAAGTGACTAGAGCTTTGGAGATCACATTCAAAAAATTCCTAGAAAGGATCAGCCTGTACATACAGTATAATGAATTATTTATGATTGTTCCAGAGCTGTTCTTTGTAATTACTTTCAGTATTTTGTATATAACCATTTTTCATCAAACAACATTTATGGCAGAGTGTTCTGTACCAGCCTGCTACCGGCCCTGCAGCAAAAGCAGGGACAACCCCTTTACAAACAGCAAGAGGCTGGAATAAAGCCTGCCAAATTTATTAACATAAAACAGAGCAAGACAAGACACCAACCATGAAACAGGAGCTATGAAACAGGAACTATCCAAGCTGTTGCCTTCAGCAAACCAGCCCTCCCACACATTCCCCTTAAATACAGTTCAGGGCGTGGCCTCTCTCTGCCTCCTTCCAAGGTGCCCCATTGCCTTCCTCTGTTTACTCCTGATTGACTGCCTCCTTGAACAGGGCCAGCTGTGGGTCATCTTCATCCACGCTGTCAGGCTCACACAGCTGGGTCTCCGTCGTGACCAGGTGGGAGGGGCCCGGCTGAGGGCTCTGCGGAGCCTCAAGGCCATCATCAGCAAGCTCTTCAACACCCCCCTCCTCCTCCTCTGAGTCGTCCGACCCAACTGCCGAACCCACAGGCTGACCCTGAATCACAACACAGAGTAGCAAAGTTATCAGTTGTAGAGGAATTTTGATGCAAGTACTGTATTTGCATACATTTCATAACCAGAACTTGGGGAAATGTTGGGAGTATAGCCAAATTCTTTGTAAGGTACATGCTAACCTGGGCTGCAAAATATGCACTTAGGAGTTGATTTATGACCCTCCAAATACACTGATTCCCAGCTCTCACCATATTTAGTGAATAGTATCAGAAGTAATATATAACTAGAACTACAGTCCAATAGGGATGCGGTGGCTCAGTGGGTTAGGACACTGAGCTTGTCGATCAGATGGTCGGCAGTTTGGCGGGTCAAATCCCGAGTGCCGCGTAACAGAGTGAGTGCCTGTTACTTGTCCCAGCTTCTGCCAACCTAGCAGTTCTAAAGCATGTAAAAAATGCAAGTAGAAAAATAGGGACCACTACGGTGGGAAGGTAACAGTGTTCCGTGTGCCTCTGGTGTCTAGTCATGCCGGCCACATGACCACGGAGACGTCCTCAGACAAGCGCTGGCTCTTCGGCTTTGAAACGGAGATGAGCACTGGCCCCTAGAGTCGGAAACGACTAGCACACATGTGCGGGGGAACCTTTACCTTTTTACCTTTACCTTACAGTCCAATATCATTGTTGACCCCTGCATTATGACTATAGCAGGCATCCCTTCAACTTCCCCTCTGCAAGTCATCAGAGCAAATGAGTGACTGATGTTTAACACCTCTCTAGACTAGACACCAGGTTTCAAATTTGTGACAAAGTAATGAATACTAAATGCATTAATATTCTGTTAAAATCACTACTAGCCTTTTAAGGCAACTTAGTTTTCACAAAAGTTTTGTATTCATTTAGGCTGAATTTGTCAATGTAGACTCTTCTACTTAGAAGAGTGATATCAAAGACTGTAGATTTACTTCCAGGAACCATACAGGTAGTCCTTGACTTAAGGCCATAATTGCAACTGGACCCATTGTTACTAAGCAATGTGGTCATTAAGTGAGTCATCCTGTGACCACACCCAATTTTACATTTTTTTTAATTCCATTTATATCCCGCCCTTCTCCGAAGACTCAGGGCGGCTTACAAGCTTAGCTTATCTGACGTGGCTAAGAAGACTGAAAATGCAATCACATGGTCCCTGGGACCCTGCAACCATCATAAATACATGCTGTTTGCCAAGCACCCAATTTGTGATGATGTGATCATAGGAATACTGCAACGGTCATAAATGCAAAGATCAGTCATAAATCACCTTTTTAGTGCCATTGTAACTTTGAACAGTGGTTAAACAAATGGTCATAAGTCAAGGGCAACCTGTAATTCTGAGAGAATAAACATTCTAATTCCAGTTCCATGTATAAGGCTTTAGAACTTAAAAAAATAGGAATATTTAGTTCTCCTCAGAGTAATATTGTTATGGACATATGAGAACCTCAGCTATCCAAGAAAGAAAAAACTCCTTCCCCCTAATCACCCAAATACACGAATATGTTCTATAATTTTTGAAAACACGATGTTCTGAGTCTGGCATTTAAGGAATAGCAAACACTCCTTTAGATTTAGTTAATTCTTTCATTATTTGGATGTATTTCTTTCTTTGGGCTTTGGAGATCCTAAAATACTGTTTACCTCACACAAATCATTTAAGTGTATTTCATAGTGCCGTGCTAGAAAAGGACTACTTTTCCCATGGCGAACAGCATCAGGCCCATTTATTTCACTCTGAGGAGCACCTCTTCTTTAAATTTAGACTTAGAAGCAGTGAATAAAAACAAAATGCAAAAAGTGAATGTTTTTAAAAAATGATGCCATTTAAAATTCCTTTATTATTGGGATTTTATTTTACAATTCTTATTTTATTTTATTTATCTCAAATCCATTTTTTTACAAGTAATTCATACCTAATATTTCTTCTTTCCTCTTATTTTCCCCACAACTACAACTCTGCAAGATGGGTTGGGCTGAGAGAAAATGACTGGCCCAAAGCTATTCAGCCACTTTCATGGCTAAGGCTGAACTAGAACTAACCATCTCTTAGTCTCTAGCCTGGTATATTAAACAAGGTGAAAAAAAAATTCTTTGGAAAACACAGAAATAAAATCAAATGTCTGTGTTTCCAAAGTGTCTGAAAAGACTGAGAAGCTAACTACCTGTGGTTTAAGCTGTTCAAAGAACCTTAGAGCAAAGAAAGGTGATTTATAATGAGTAAATAAGCCATTCATATTGTCAGCGTAACATCTGTGTTGACTTAGCCATGCTTTGACAACCTATGATATAGACTTTTGATTTTATTACAAAAAGTGTACATAAGTGACAGAGGCAGGATTAAAAATGTCAAGACAGAAGCTGCATCTAGGCAGTTGAAGCCCTACATCTTTTAACATGTGCCTTGTTGCCACCATCTTAACTTTTTTTGTCCGCATCTCAATGTGAATGGCTTATTGATTTTGAAACAGTGCTCTGGCTTCCAGTCTAATTAATTCTGGTGTGAGCCGTACAGATTTAACTGACAGTCACACATTGTGGTAGAGCATAAATAAATAAATTTTGCAAACCACACTATGTGTACAACATATTTAACAGAAAAACTAGATGTCCTGTTTTCCAACAATAATAAATCTTATCAGAAAAAGTGCACTGAAATTTATCGGCCTCAGACATTTGTCACAGATGAAGCATCAAAACATTTTTACCATCCCTTTCAAGGTAAATCACTAAATATTGGTAATATGTTTTCCTGCTAATTTCTAGTGGAAAAATGAAGACATAAGATCTACTAAGCTTTTCAAAACATTCCTCAAACCCTAAGAATCCACCTCATTAAAATATAATGCAAAACAGCGGGCCCATCAGCTTGCATGACATCAGTAGCCCTACAACTGAAATACAGGAAAATGTCTCACTTCTCCACCTTTTGATTAAGTTCTTGTGCCATCACTGGCCACTAAAAAAATGGACATTCTGTCCGGAAATCTAGTTACAGAACTGCAAGGAGCCATGGGAGTGATAGAAGTGCTTCTGCTTATAATGTTAAATCATACTGAACATCTATATTTGATTCTCAGCCTTATAGCTGGATTTAAATAATCAACTACTGTATACATTGCAGTTCTATTATCTGATTTTTCTTAAGCTTTGTAATAAAATAATTAATAAAATAGGCTGACTGATTAAAAAAGTTTCAGCTCTCTTATCTTTTCGTTCTTTAATCACTTCAGGAAATGTTTCCTGAATACAGTTGAAGCAGGAACAAGGAGTACTTATGTGGACTCAGCATTTCCTAATTTCAAAAAATTGTTTATCAAAATTAATTTAGCCTTTTCAGTTTTCTCTATTCACATACATTGTATTACAGATTCTGTCATTCCCATATAGCAGGGCCATTGGGAATGTACCCCAAATTATAATTATAATGTAACACATTTAGAGGTCACCAGATTGCAGAACACTGCTATAAGTCAACCAAAATATTTTTCATCCATTAAATTACAATCAGAATGTCAGTATTTAAAATGCTATTATCAAATTAGAAAGCGTAGATGTCAAGGCTTGGGGCAAAGGACAGAAGGCATTAATTTCTAGAACACAATGAGCATATTTTTCGATCTCTCCTTTTTATATGTGAATGTTGACACAAAGAGTTGTTTTCCAAAATTATTTGAAATTGATGCAAATAATTAATGATGATACCAGTACAAGATCTGACCCGAATTGCAAATACCACTTTTCTAGAGTTCTTTGTCTGGATCACTGGAAAGATACCTACCTTTTCCCCAAGAGCACAGACACACTTAAATAAGAAAAAAAAATATTCCAGCTAGGTTCAACGCCCATACATATGAGTGAGATTTTCTCGGTTAAAAACAGGTAGTCCTCAACTTACGACCACAATTGAACCCAACATATCTGTTGCTAAGTGAGACATTTGTTAAGTGAGTTTTGGCCCATTTTATGACTTTTCTTGCCACATTTGTTAAGTGCAGTTGTTAAATTAGTAACAAGGTTGTTAAGTGAATCTGACTTCCTCATTGCCTTTGCTTGTGAAAAGGTTGCAGAAGGGGATCACATGACCCCAGGGCCCTGCAACCATCATAAATGTGACTCTGTTGTCAAGCATCTGAATGCAAACCATGTGACTATGGAGATGTTGTTATGATCATAAGTGTGAAAAATGATCATAAGTCACTTTTTTCAGTCTGTTGTAACTTTGAATGGTCACTAAGTGAACTGTTGTAAGTCAAGGACTACCTGTATACTCGTACAGTGTGACTTAACCCATACTTCCTGCTTATAAATGACATGATAACCCATAATATTGATTTGTTGGTCAACTAAGAGAGGTTCCTGATATAGAATAATAATTTACAGGTAAGCTTCAATTTATGAACAGTGGCATTAAACTATGGTTTAAGGTAGTTATCTCACCAGCCAGCACATTGATATTCAGCTGCAAAACACAAGAATTTAAAATTTTAATTAAAAAATCACAAGGAAAATGGATACATTAAACCTTCATTATGCTTAAAACATCTGTCTTGTTTGTTTTTAATAGCTTTCAAAGTCCAACATATATTTGAAAATATATATGGATTTTTCAAATAAATATATAAAAAGTCTGAAAATTGCAAATCCACTGATGTCATATCTGGGTCTTTTGTGATGTTCAAGTATAATGAAAAATTGGGGATTCATTTTCTGGCAATAAGACTTAATGTAATCTAGGATTAAAATATAATTTAGGATGAAAAAGTGAATTTTACAGCATAAGAATATTGTGTCTCTGACCTGGCAGAAATGGCAAAGATCTCGGCTTATTTGAAAGATCATTCACAAGAACGCTATATTATGGAGTGGAAAAAATGGATTGAATATATCCAGAAGAAATATGGGACTAAAAAGTTTTATTTAGCATTTGAATACGTCTTCCTTTCTATTTTCTTTTTTTTTCCTTATATGAAATATTAGTATTGTTTGTAGTTATCTTATATGAGCTAGAGAGTGATAGATTTAAGAATTTATTGTTGGTAGCATATGGATGTTTATGATTGTTCTTTGTTTTTATACCCTGTACTTAGCTCTGGGAAGTGGGGGGGGAGGGGGGAAAGGGGGGGAGGGGGAGGGAGGGATAGGTAGGGGAGGGGGAGAGGGGATTGTTAAAGATAAAATGTATTTTAAAACTTTTCAATAAAAAAAAAGAATTTTGTGTCCAATAAATCCTCCTTTCCTTGGCAGTTATATGTTTAATTTATATGTTCAATTTTAATTCCTTTTCAATATAATAAAAAACTTAATTTTAGTCTTAGTCTAATAAAAGTCAACAGTTATTGTGTACAGAATTGTTAGAGTCTGCCTCAGTTTCCAAGGAGATGCTTGGAAAATGCACCCTGGAAACATGCATTAACACTGTGAAAACACAGACACTGCAGAGTGAACTTCCATTAACCAGAACACAAATAATTATGCAGTTGATTTCAAGAGCCAAGGAAGCTCGTATGGATTGCTAAAAAAATTACAATAGGCAAAGGTTGTGATGCGTAAAATAAATTATCAAAATTCCTCTCGGTTTGATTAAACCTCTGGTTTTATTAGTAACCAGAGGTTACTGATAGTAACTGATAGCAACAATAGAAAGTATTGTGCTGTTTTTTGATAATTGGAATAAATCTTTAACCTACAATGCAATTTGATAATTTTCAGTATTAGAATTAATAGTTACACAAAGAAATTTTTTTTAGAAAGCTATGAGCTTTCTTCCAAAGTTCTACTAAAAATTAGTGTGAAGGTCAAATTTACATGTTTTTAGGGTGTTTATAATGACATTTCCTAAAGGGATAGGGCTCTGCAACTTTAAAGATTTGATTTTTAAGAAAGTTACACTCACATGTGCACACATCTCAAAATTACTTTTTTTAGATGTAAACACAGAGCTTTGCATAGTCCTTGTGTCTGAATGGCAAATGAGATACTACCAAAAAGATCTCCTTTTGCAGAAATTAAGATCAGCTATGAAGAAATTGGTTACATTACCAGTTTCAAATAGGTTTAAAACTCCATCAAATCTGTTAAATGTTTAGTAATAGCAGAAGTAAGGCTGGGAACAGCATTACATGTTTTTCTCATAAATTATTACATGAATAATAAGACTTTTAAAAATACTCTAAACCACTGACTAGCCAGGTGGTAAGAGAGCAAACATGCAAATTTACTTGCTCAGATTAAGTCTGCCTATACCACAAGTTCCTGTAGGTTGATACACATCCGTGATTTATATTAGTTAGTCAAATTTCTCTTTTTACTGGACAACTCACTTTTTCCCTGTTGCAAAAGGCAAAGAATAGCAATGCTGAGATGCTAACTTTAGTTTTCTTTCATGGTTACCTGTTGAATATTTCAGACCATGGAATCTCATGTCAAAGCTGTAATTTCATATGGGCTAAATTCTAAGATAAATTTACATATTGCACACAAACATAGATACACAGACACACACACTCCAATAGATGGATGGATGGATGGATGGATGGATAGATAGATAGATAGATAGATAGATAGATAGATAGATAGATAGATAGATAGAGTACATACATACATACATACATACATACATACATACATACATACAGATAATAAACAGATAAGGTATATGTGTACCAAACAAAAAAGCTGCATATTGTGGAGATTTGGAAGCACTAACTCTGTTTTTTTCTAGGAATATGATAGTTGTTACATCCTATATTATGGGAAAGCCTCTAAAAGCAGTAGAGAAGGTTTTAGCAAAAGCTAAAGGGACAAAGATGCATTGAAAAAAGAAATGTTCTAAATGAAAATATAGTTGAAGCCAAGCTTACATTTGGGGGCAGAATATTCCATAATATGGGGGCTACCATGGATAAGGCCTATCTTAGGTCTATGCTCTTTTGGGCTTTTGTGAAAGAGGTAACCTAAGTTGAGCTTTTTTAATACTTGGACTGGAGTGGAAAATCATGTATGGTGAGGTTATCCTTGCTGTTCCCATAATCAGCACTTTTAATGGGTCCAGAGGTCTACTGGAAGGAGTTTCAAGATGGCAGACGTGCAGGTGGACCTGTTAGGCTGAGCTCTGCAAGTCCCAGAAACCAGGCGTCCCAGGAGCCCCCCAGGGGTGTTCATACCCTCTGTGTTGGGGTGATAGTGATGGCAACGAGCTAGGCAGCTGGACAATGCTGGGCTGCTGGTCTGCTGCTTTGCCGGACTGGATGTTTGTGGCGTCTTCCCGCTGCTTTGGGTGTTTTCCGGGCCGTTTCTGGCGGCGTTTGGCGTTTTCGGCGGCCGGCGGCGGCGTTTTCGGCAATGGCGGAGCCGGCGTCTTTGGATGGTTCCTGGCTGTTGGCGGTCTCGGCGGAGGCGTTTTCGGGCCATCTCGGGCCGCTTCTGTGGTCAGCTCGGTCTGCCTTCGGCTGTGGCGGAGACAGCGCTCTCGGCTCACTTCGATGGCGACGGCGATGGCGGCGGCGTTGCTGCCGGGCCGCTCTAGGCCGCCTTTGTTATCGATTGCTGCCTTTTGGCCCGTTTTTTTTTTAGACCGTTTGCTCGTTCGATCGTTCGCCCGACCGTTCGCCCGCTCCCGCCTGGGCCTTTTCGGCCCGTTTTCCATCGGTGGTGGGAATGGCTGGATCGTTTTTGGTTCCGGCGGCGTCCTGGTGGCGGCAGCGATGGTGGCGGCGTCTGCAGCGGCGCTCTGGCGGTGGTAGCGGCCTTGGTGGCTCAGCGGTGGTGTTGCACTCGACTTGTCTTCTCCCCTGTTTGCTTTGCTGGTTCCAGATGGCCTGGCACCTTCACTGTTGCTGGTGGCCCCGAAGGTTCCTGGGTTAGCCGGTTAACTCCGGTGGATTCCAATGGAGCCCAGCGGTCCCTTGAAAGACCTATGCTCTCCGTGGCACCGGTTGTGATCCGGTCGGTGCCAATGGATTTTGACGGGGCGCGGGGGAAATCAATGGACCTAAGGGAGTTAGACTCTGTAGACCACAATCTGGAAGGCCCCAATGACTGCAGAACTGAGGGCCCATGGAGTTGTGGCCATGAACAATCTTCTGGAATGGCAGAGCAACGGAGGACTCGGCTGTTTAGCAGTGCAGACTATGATGGCATACTACGATGGATTATTATACTACTATACTTCTGCCTTCGGACTATTGCTTATTGTTACCCACATATCATCCCCAAAGGATTCAGAGTTCCCTGGGTATTAGCCACCGTGAGAGGGTGGCTTGAACTTACATCTGCTGCCCCTAGAGGTGAGAGCTCTAGGGGACATGCTATACCCAGGGTGGGTGCTTCAGACCACCCCCCCAGGAATAGGCCTTGCGACCGTCGTGAGAGGACGGTGGTTGGCCTGTCCTGGGGGTGCACCCAGCCGAGTGGCAGTGGCTGGGTGGAGGGTCGGGACACCTATTTGCCCTCTGCTTAGACCCTCCTTACTGACTATGGACTGCCTGCATCTGGACTGCTCTTATGCCTTATCTTAGGTATTCCTCCACGGACATGCTCGCCCTCAGGGGTGCTCCCCCTTCCTGGGGGCGACCCGCCTTTCTAGCCGCGTACAATCTCGAGGAAGGGCCCACTTATTGGGACCCTGAGAGATGGCTGGGCACGGGTAGGGGCCTCCGACGTAAACCTAACAAGAGGCCCCTGGTTAGTTTTTTGTCGAAATTTTTTCGGGGGTTAGGGAGGAGGGAGGGTACTTCTTTTGGTTGTTTGGACGAGGGGGGCAGTCCAACAACCTCTGTTCAGGCCAATGCCGAGGCGGATCGCAGGGGGGAGGAGCGGGGGTCGGTTGCTTCTGGGGCTCCAGGGCTGGTCGTGGGATTACCCATTCCCACGACGTTAGGGAATGGCAGCAGGTGGAGGAACAGAGGGCCGTATCGATCTCAGGGAAGGTCTCTCCGCTGCTTACAAGCGGTGAGGCACTCCGACCCTCTGGCTCCGCCCCGAGGTCCCGGGAGTGAGGATGTGCAGCCTCCTGAGCTCCGGCTGGTGTACTTGAATGCCAGGTCTGTCGCTAACAAAGCTCTTCTCGTCCGTGACTTGGTCGAGGGTGAGCAGGCGGACCTGGCTTGCATCACGGAAACTTGGTTGGGCCCAGAGGGCGGTATTCCTCTGGTTGATCTTTGCCCACCAGGTTTCCGGGTGCTACACTGGCCTCAGGCTCAGGGTAGGGGTGGGGGAGTGGCTGTGGTTATGAGGGAGACCTTGTGCCCGCAGGAGGCCACTGTTCCCCAGATAGTCGGGTGTGAGTCTCTCTTTTTGAGATGCGGCCCTGGTGCGCAGTTGGGCTTGCTGCTGGTGTACCTTTCGTCTAGTCACGCAGCAGCAGCCCTGCCTGAGCTTCTCGATGTCCTCTCTGGGTTGGTGATTGAGTTCCCGAAACTTATAGTTTTGGGGGACTTCAATCTACCATCTCTGGGAGGATCATCTGAATTGGCTCGGGAGTTCATGGCTTCAATGACGGCCATGGACCTGACGCAAGTAATTTCGGGACCGACTCATGAAGGAGGCCACACCCTTGACCTAGTTTTCTTATCTGGACGGTGGTTAGATGATCTTGGTGGGGGCTCCCCAATTGTTATGCCCCTGTCATGGACCAATCATCATCTCCTGCGGCTGGTCTTCCGTTTTGCCACCCCCCGCCGTGGGTGTGTGGAACCTATCAAATGGTACCGCCCCAGACGCTTAATGGATCCCCAGAGGTTCCAGGCGGCGCTGGGGTCCCCACCTGCCTCCCTTGCTCACAGCTCGGCAGACGCCTTAGTGGAAGCCTGGGAAAGGGCAGCCACTGAGGCTCTTGACCGAGTTGTACCCCTGCGGCCCCTGACCCGGTGCAGATCCCGTCGAGCTCCATGGTTCTCCGCGGAGCTCCGGGAGATGAAGCATCAGAGACGGGGCCTAGAGAGCGGTTGGAGATCCAGCCGATCCGAATCCGACCGATTGCGACTAAGAACCTATACTAGGTCTTATCTCGCTGCGATAAGGGAGGCGAGGTCTAACCACTTCACCACCCTTATCATGTCCGCAGATAATCGCCCGGCCGCCCTGTTTAGGGTGACTCGCTCCCTCCTGAATCAGGAGGTGAGGGAGGAACCCTTGCAGGGTCGTGCCGAGGAGTTTAACCAGCATCTGTCGGACAAAATCGCTCGGATTCGGACCGGTCTGGACTCTGACTGGGCAGAGTCTGTCGAGCGGTCTTGTCGATATCACCTGGGAGGAGTTTGATTCTGTGACTCCGGAGGAAGTGGACAGGATCATGGGGAGGCTGAGCACCACCACATGTTTACTGGACCCGTGCCCTTCCTGGCTGGTCTATGCAGCCCGGGAGAGGACACGCAGCTGGTTCCAGGCAGTTACATTGGCTTCTTTGAGCGAGGGCAGCTTCCCCGCCGCCTTGAAAGAGGCGGTGGTGAGGCCTCTCCTCAAGAAGCCTGCCTTGGACCCAGCTGTATTGAACAACTTTCGTCCTGTCTCCAACCTTCGCTTTCTTGCGAAGGTTGTTGAGAGTGTGGTGGCACATCAGCTCCCTCTGGTCCTGGATGAAGCGGATTATCTAGACCTGTACCAATCGGGTTTCAGGCCCGGGTACAGCACGGAGACGGCATTGGTTGCGCTGGTGAATGATCTCTGGAGGGCTCGGGACAGGGGGCATTCCTCTGTTCTGGTCCTATTAGACCTCTCAGCGGCTTTCGATACCATCGACCATGGTATCTTGCTGCGGCATCTCAGGGGATTGGGAGTGGGAGGCACGGTTTTACAGTGGTTTTCCTCCTATCTCCAGGGACGCTTGCAGTCAGTGTTGGCAGGGGGGCAGAGGTCGACCGCGAGGTCTCTCATTTGTGCAGTTCCTCAGGCGTCGGTCCTCTCGCCTCTCCTGTTCAACATTTATATGAAACCGCTGGGTGAGATCATTCGTGGTTTTGGAGTTGGGTATCATCAGTATGCTGATGATACCCAGCTTTTCCTTTCGACCCCAAACCACCCCAGTGATGCCCTCACCGTGATGTCCCGTTGCCTGGAAGCGGTTCGGGTCTGGATGGGGAGGAACAGACTTCAACTCAACCCCGACAAGACCGAGTGGCTTTGCATACCTTCATCCCGGGTTTATTCGGACATTCCACCTCTCGCTATGGGGGGCGAATTATTACCCCCCGTAGATAGGGCTCGCAACTTGGGAGTCCTCCTAGATTCACGGCTCACCCTGGAAGACCACATAGGAGCTGTGACTAGGGGGGCTTTCGCCCAGGTTCGCCTGGTGCGCCAGTTGCGGCCCTATCTAAGACGGGATGATCTATGCACGGTCACTCATGCGCTCGTGACCTCTCGACTAGACTACTGCAACGCTCTCTACATGGGGCTGCCCTTGAGGACCACCCGGAAGCTCCAACTGGTACAGAATGCAGCCGCGAGAGTTTTGTTGGGAGTCTCCCGATACTCCCACGTTACACCTCTGCTCCGCCAGCTGCATTGGTTACCGGTTGCCTTCCGGGTGAGATTCAAGGTACTAGTAATGGTATTCAAAGCCCTACATGGCAGGGGCCCGGAGTACCTGAGGGAACACCTGCTGCCGGCATCGACTTCCCTCCGCCCTGTGCGTTCCCACAGAGAGAGCCTCCTCAGGGTGCCACCGGTCAGAGAATGTCGACTGGTGGCCCCCAGGGGGAGGGCCTTCTCTGTGGGCACCCCGGAGCTATGGAATCAGCTACCAGTTGAGCTCCAGACGGCGCCCGACCTTCGCTCCTTTCGCCGCGAGCTAAAAACATACTTTTTTGAACAAGCTGGCCTGGCCTGATGAAGGGATTGGGGGGGGGTTTGTTATGGTTATTTTATTGAGTTTTAAAGATGTATTTTAGTATGTGGGCATTTATTTAATCTTGTTTTAACCTTTGTAATCTGTATTTTTATTCTTGCCCTGTTCACCGCTCTGAGTCCTTCAGGAGAAGGGCGGTATAGAAATAGTATTAAATAAATAAATAAATAAATAAATAAATACTGGAAATCAATGTGGTAACCTTAAGATTGGCAGAGCTCTGCAGTAAAAATGTGGGGAAAATAGATTTCCTAGTTAGCACTTTGGTTACCACAATCTAAACCAATTGCATCTTCCAAATCATTTTTAATCATGTAGAGTGCATTGAAATAATCCAACATAAGGTAATATGATGGATTGTGTCTACAAAGGGGGAGGTGGTGCAATGGACTGTAGTAAAGCAGAGTTTCCCAGGAAGAAGGGAGCATATTCCAAGCAAGGCAAGACAAGGGACAGCACAGTTTGGAGTCCAATTGAAGAAAGAGGAAAAGATTTAGGATAACCACTCCCTAGGATCTTTCAGGGTATATCTATTAGGATTAGAGTAATATAGGTTTAGTGTGGCAAGATTCTGTCTATATGATGTGAGCAATTAAAGAACTGAACTTTGTCTGGAATGTCCTATGTTGTTCTTGGGCTGGGCCTGACAAGTAGGACCATAACTGGCACACCAGCCAAAGTCGGGCAAAACTATAGTATGTACACTCCAATCATCAAGACTACAGTCTATATCTTCTGTTCAAGCAGCAACATTGAGTGCAGAATTACCAGGTGATACACCAGCTTTTTAGGAGGAGTATGACCATATCAAGAGCAATGACCAGGCTGAAGTTATCACATAGCTATTATGTTTATAGGTGCACAGAAATTCTGCCTGGCTTGGCTTTATTCTGGGCTTGGTTCTCCCCATCCAATCTCCTATAACCTCCAGGAATTAGGTTCAAAATTTCCTTAGCATCTCCAGACCAGCCTGGGGTAGCAGTGTATAAATGAGTATCCTCAGCATATTGAATGAAACCTCATTCCAGAGTGAGTTGCCCAGCAGCTAACTAATGAAGGATATTCCAGAAGAATATAATATTGGATGGTGCCACCAAGATAAGTTAATTAGATTATAAGAGAAATGGTCCTCCCATCCTGAAGCTAATGAAGAATTCTGTTCTGGAAAATTTCTCCAAACTTCTGGAGCAAAGTTTAACCACTTGTCACTGGCATCCTTCAGTCTCGAGAGACTATGGTATCGTGCTCTGGAAAGAGGTCCTAAAGCAGCATCTGCTGTCGCTAAAAAGGCCAATTCGAGAGTGGCAGTCCCTTCCACACTGAGGGCAGATACAATCTGTCCCCTGTCCAGCCCCCAGATTTTGCTGGTTCCGGGACTGCCTCTTTGCCTCAGCCTGCCGCACAAGTGTCTCTTCAAATTGGAGAAGGCCATGCTGTGTCTTTAGCCTCCAAGCTGAGCAATCAGAGGTCAAGATTTCCCAGCTGTTAACGTCCATTCCCAAGGCCTTTAGTTCCCTCTTGCAGATATCCTTATATCGCAACTCTGGTCTCCCTCTGGGGTGCTTTCCCTGCACTAGTTCTGCATACAGGAGAACTGTAACCCCTTGTAGGGCTTATAATACAAGAAAAAAGTTAGTCACCAGAAAGAGAACATTAAATTCCACCTCAGATAAGTGCCCTTGGGTTCACATTTGTTTATTTTAATGAAGCCAGTATCAAGGCTGTGTATTGAAAGTTTACTTTGGGTTCTAAATTTTCTAAGTCTATTTTTGTTTCCCTGCTTAGCAGTTAATCAACAGCCTGGAGCATTTAGTCATTGGGCAATATCTTAGCAAGAGGAAGAAATCTCAGTAAAAGACTATTTAACCAAAGGAGGAAATAAAAGATTTTTGTTGCTGGGAAATACCCTTGACAACAAAGTCCATACTCGAAGGCCAGAAAATAAATCCTTTGGGTAACTTAAAACAGTCCAGGATGAAAACATCACTCCCTGTGCGTTCACACTAATACCCATTTGTTCTTGTTAACAAATAAGGAAGTTGGAACAAAATTGCACTTTGATAAGAATCATACCCACCATTCTATTCTATTCTTCAGGCACAAGTGACCATTGTGGAGGGAAATGACATTGCATGGCTCTTCACATTCTGCAAATGCCACAGATGTTGTAATGCAATATCATTGTGACATTATCATAGTTTCTACCAGACCCCTGTATCTTCATACCATTTACTTGGAATGATTTCTATGGTTTTCAGATAGTTTTAAAAACAAATAATAATTTTCTTAAGTCCACTACACAAAAACAAGTGTTAAGTACAAAAATAATTGCATGTGTATTTATAAAAAAATGTAAATGCGACTTTCCTAAAGCAGCAAGAGATATGGGCCCTGTTGCATGGCATGTCTAACCCAGTAAGTCTCTAATCTAGGAATGACCATTTGTATGTCTCTCCCACCAACCCTTTAAGTACTACTTGGAGTGTGGACCAAGTAATAGGCCTTTCCAGGTGCATCCTCCATTCTATCAACTCCATCTCCTCACCAAGGTCCCAATGGTCCCCACCCTATTGGTATTTTGTAAACCAGCCTAAGTAGCCCTAATTCAGCAGGTGGCTTAACATCATTTAAGTTATTAAGCACCTATGAGGATTTTGATTTGGTTTGCCCAGAGTAAACTATGACTGAAAACACAAACATTTCTCTTGTAAACTTTATTTTTCTCCTTCAGAATGGACAAGGAACAAAGATCAAATCTGATGTAAACTTAGAATTTTAAGGAGTGGTTTTGCCAACTCTTCAGGAGCCTAAGACTTTTCTTCTTCTTCTTCTTCTGATGAGTACTTGTGTAAAAGACTGCAAGGAGAATGCCAGGAAAAAATAGGGGGAGAAAAGAGGTAGGTAGCGAAGCACAGTAATGGGGTAAGATTCTAGAGAGTTTTGATTTGTAGCATCTTATCAAAATATACCAGACAGTGGGCAGAGGCATCAAATTTCACTTTGGTATAATTCCTGGAAGAGGAAAGGTAGAGAAAGCATCTGTGGGGTTGATTCCTAAATTGGAGATTAATGAAAGTTGCTTGGCATGGATCTGGATTCCAAATAACCTTTTAAGAACCTTACCATTTAGAAAATGAAAACTGACTTTTATTCTGTCCATTATAAAATCAGGTGATATCTGCCTTATTCTTCAGCTTGTCTTGGTTTGGACCCTGATTCTATAAAATAATTATCTAAACCTACTTTTTTTAAAAAAAAAATTCTGACTGAATATTAGTACATTTAGAGTGATAATAAAGGTTAATGTGAAAAGCTAGAGGCTGAAGAAAAAAAGGCTTGTCTGCAACTTTCTGAGTATGGTTGATTTTTACTAAGGAGAAACATTAAAAGGACTGAAGAAATGGACTGGTTAGGAAATCTTCTGTAAGAAGACCACAAATGAGGTTTGATGAAACAAGATCTTCTCATAAACATACAAGGGGAACCATAAATGCTCCAGTCACAGTCAGTTAGGAACAAGCAACTGCTAGGAGAAAAAAAAATCTGCAAAAAGGTAGGTCTCCAATGTTCACACCCAACAAGCATGCTAGAAATATCTATTCCAAATGTAATATCTCAGAATCACACGGTGGAATTTTTGAAAAGTTTCATTTCTTATTAAGGAAACTTAATAGGAGTTCCATAAATGATGCTGATCCAATGATGGTAAATACCAGAAGCGAAACCATGAGGAACAGAGGGAAGAGGGTGTAATGAATATGAAAAAAGTTACAATTGTAGACAATTTAAGAATCACGTGATCTTTGATATTAGAATAAATTTTCATATTGGAAATGTATATCATTGGAATGATATTCCTAGACCACATCAGTAAAGACAAAGAACAGAGGTATCCCTGAGATTAACCAGTGTTGTTGTTGTTGTTGTTAGCTGCGAAGTCGTGTCCGACCCATCGCGACCCTATGGACAACATTCCTCCAGGCCTTCCTGTCCTCTACCATCTTCTGGAGTCCATTTAAGCTCACGCCTACTGCTTCAGTGACTCCATCCAGCCACCTCATTCTCTGTCGTCCCCTTCTTCTATTGCCCTCGATCTTTCCCAGCATTAGACTCTTCTCCAGTGAGTCCTTCCTTCTCATTAGGTGGCCAAAGTATTTGAGTTTTAGCTTCAGGATCTGGCCTTCTAAAGAGCAGTCGGGATTGATCTCCTCTAGGACTGACCGGTTTGATCGCTTTGCAGTCCAAGGGGCTCGCAGGAGTCTTCTCCAGCACCATAGTTCAAAGGCCTCAATTCTTTGGCGCTCAGCCTTTCTTATGGTCCAACTTTCACAGCCATACATTGCAACTGGGAAGACCATAGCCTTGACTATACGCACTTTTGTTGACAGGGTGATGTCTCTGCTTTTTAGTGTGCTGTCTAGATTTGCCATGGCTTTCCTCCCCAGGAGCAAGCGTCTTTTAATTTCTTGGCTGCAGTCCCCATCTGCAGTGATCTTGGAGCCCAGGAAAATAAAATCTGTCACTACCTCCATTTCTTCCCCATCTATTTGCCAGGAATTGAGAGGGCCAGATGCCATGATCTTGGTTTTCTTAATGTTAAGTTTCAACCCAAGTTTTGCACTCTCCTTCTTCACCCGCAACAAGAGGCTCTTTAGTTCTTCTTCACTTTCTGCCATTAGAGTGGTATCATCTGCGTATCTTAGGTTGTTGATATTTCTTCCGGCAATCTTAATTCCAACTTTTGATTCATCTAGCCCTGCCTTTCTCATGATGTGCTCTGCATATAAGTTAAATAGGCAGGGCGACAGTATACAGCCTTGCCGGACTCCTTTCCCAATTTTGAACCAATCAGTGGTTCCATGTCCAGTTCTCACTGTTGCTTCTTGACCCGCATATAGGTTTCTCAAGAGACAAATAAGATGGTCTGGTACTCCCATCTCTTTAAGAACTTGCCACAGTTTGTTATGATCCACACAATCAAAGGCTTTAGCATAGTCAATGAAGCAGAAGTAGATGTTTTTCTGGAATTCCCTAGCTTTCTCCATTAACCAGTGAGGCATAGCCAATTTCAACCTGCAAAACTGCTGTTTCTTTTTCTTTCTTTCTTTCTTTCTTTCTTTCTTTCTTTCTTTCTTTCTTTCTTTCTTTCTTTTTTCTTCCTTTCTTCCTTTCTTCCTTTCTTCCATCCTTCCTTTCATTTATTTATCTATCTATCCTCTCTTTTTAGAATTTAAGAATCTCACTAAAAACCCTCCCCTGCATTGAACTTAAAGTTATAGTTCAGGCTCTCTGAAGAAGAAAGTCGAGTTTTGATTTTTAATGGGAGTATTTTCCCCCACCTACCTCTGTGTTTTGAAAGTTGTGAGGCTGAGAAAGCTGATAATATATTCCATTAGCCAACCAAATGAACATGGCACAAAGGACACACAGTGGAAGAAGTCTTTATTTACATTTATTTTTTTCTTCTCTGTATTGCAATAAAGTGATTGATTATCCCAGGAAGGAAGGAAAAAGTTATGTTTAGACTGTATGTGAAGACAACTCTGCCCTCTAGTGGCTGTTGAAAAAATAAAACTATTAAAAGTCATCTTTTTTTAACCAATTAAAACTGATTAGCTAACAAAGTATGAATATAGTATTAAATACTAAATTGTTTTGTGAATGTTTAGTACTGAAAACTATTTATTTTGTATCATACTAGTTTTGAAGAATCAACCTCAAATTAAACAGTTAATTAATTAACAACATAACTTCAGATTAAATTAAATTTCAAATATGAGGAGGAAGATGCGTTGGATATGTTTGCTGCCTTGAGTTATTTGTAAAAAAATAAATAAAAATGTATTGCCCAATTAGGAAAAGTATATGAGTCAAATTATGACAAGCGCATAAGATATGATTTAGGGCTATACTGTATGCTTGGAACCATGTCTTCTACAACGTGATCATGAAAATGGGCTACTTCTATGTGTAATATGGCATGCACATGTTATGTGAACCCTGATACTCATCATTACCAAATGTGATATGGTTTTAGTGCTTTATTATTTGTGTGTTGGATGGAGCTATTAAAACAAAGTCATTTTGTTGGCTGCATGATTTAAGGTCCAGCTATTTTTTTATATTTGTAGCACATACACACATACCTCCCCTCTTGACTTTTCTAACCCCCCCCCCCGAAGATATCCTTGGCCAGGACCAGAGAATACACGTGATTACATTTACTACTTAATTTACAGTTTGTATCATTCATTCCCATAATAATTTTCCCCTTCTATATTACAATTTGGAAGGAGGTTGCGTTTGTGGGTTGAAGATTAGTGCAATCTGGAACCCCAGATTCTACACTTTAATGATAGCATGTTGTGCAAACCAGTCACTGTGGCTACTGTAGTAGTTATAACAAATTTCTTTCATGTAATCTTTATCTGGTGGGGTGACTGTTCTAGGTACAAATGCTCTCCCATCAGTTTTCTTTTTTCCTAAGAACAGTGCAATTTATTTGTTTATTTAAAACAATTATTATAGTCCCTCATATCAAACTTTGGGTGGCTCCCAATCAACTAAATTGATTTCCATTTCATCCAGAAACATACACCTGGGATATTTATTTGCTTCTGCTGACCAAAGATAAGCCTTTTATTTGCATGGTGACAAAGTTCAAAACTCATAATGGCTCTTTGATCAATGCAAAGCAAGGTTGCACAGTTGCTTTCTTTTTTTTAAAGTAACACAATGCCTAACGACAATATTGTTAGCACATAATACACATTAGTTTGGAAGCAGGGCTGTGTGCTTCTATTGTACATGGGTACCAGGTTTGTCTATATGTTTATGGAGATAGTGATTTATAGCAGCACAGTATAATAATAATAATAATAATAATAATAATAATAATAATAATAATAATAATAATAATAATAATAATAATAATAATAATATAATGTTGGAAGGGACCTTGGAGGTCACCCCCTGCTCAGGCAGGAAAGAGACAAATGGCTGTCCAGTCTCTTCTTAAAAACTTCCAGTGTTGGAGCATTCACCACTTCTGGAGGCAGGTTGTTCCACTGGTTAGTTGTTCTAACTGTCAGGAAATTTCTCCTTAGTTCTAGGTTGCTTTTCCCCTTGACTAGTTTCCATCCATTGCTTCTTGTCCTGCCTTCAGGTGCTTTGGAGAATAGCTTGACTCCCCCTTCTTTGTGGTAGCCCCTGAGATATTGGAACACTGCTATCATGTCTCCCTTAGTCCTTCTCTTCATTAAAGTAGACCTACCCAATTCCAGCAACTGTTCCTTATATGTTTTAGCCTCCAGTCCCCTGATCGTCTTTGTTCCTCTTCTCTGTACTCTGAGAGACATCTCATTATTTTCACAGAGCTTCTCTTTCAAGTAAGAGAATGCAGGACTGAAATAGTACGAAATTAGTGATCTGGGAAATACTGATAATCTTGAAATGCAACCACATGGATGCTGAAATCTGGATAGAAATGGAAAATAAAATACCCTCTCCCTTTAAGCCTACCTGGTCCTGCTTGTATCTTGAAGATAGCTCCAGTCTATACAGTCTTCATATCAGTGGTGTAGATTCTCATGATGCTTAACACCAGGGCTTTTTTTTCTCATAGAACGCTCAGAACGGAGTTCCGGCACCTTTTTTGGATGGAACCTTGTAGGGTAGGCAAGGCAGGTTGTATGACATGTGTGAGTTCCGGCGCCTTTTTCTTTTACAAAAAAAGCACTGCTTAATACTCATGTTTCTTCTGAAATAATTACCTGATTGAAGCTACACATCACCTAGGATACATTATACTTACAAAGCTATTTGATTTATTTTACAAATTCTATTTTTTTCAAGGAACCTTGGACCTCTGGATTATCATTTGAAATGGCTCTCCTGTTCTTTGTCTTGGTCTTAAGTTTTATCCAGGCTGAATTTGAAAGCGGTGAGTATTTAAATAAGTATTAGAAAAATCAACTAAGTTAAACAAAAAGTAGGCATAGTTTGACCCTTTAGCACACACTGCGGGCTTTCAACCCGCAGACACCCATGACAGAGCAAATACACAACTAATGAGCAAGACAGACTTACTACATGCATATTTCATATATCATGATTAAAACACATTTAATCAAATCAAATAAATATTTTAGTCATAGGCCAGAATAATTTAAAACATTTGAGTTTAAATAGTTGAGCTTTGGTTCTTTCCATGTATGTGTATTTATTTAAAAAAATTACTATAATAGTAAAATCCAATACAAACTAAACTTAAAGGAAAAACAGAATATATATAATGTTCAACCTTCATCACAAGTATAAACAAATTTAGTGGCTCTCCTTTCCCCCTAAGGTTACAATTCCATTTCTTCTTGATTCCATATCCTGTCATCTATAATATTATGTTTAATATGTCTTATAAAAACCAAAATAAAATCTATTGCCCACAAGAAGCTGTCTTATTTCTACAATTAATTCCAAAGTCTTATTGTAAAAGTCTTCATCCTGTATCCCACTTTTATCTATAATATTTCTTACCTTTGTTATGCCTTCCAAAAACCAAAATTAAGCACATCACTGCATAAGTTAAGTGAATTGTGCAGTGTAATGGATTGTTGTAACGGCCTTGGTTGAAATGAGGGAAGAAATGATGCCTAGGAAATGATCAGATAAGGGGGACAGAAGCCCCCAGTGGTTTACAGTCAAAGAAAGAATCTTAGTAAGGACTCACCCTCAAGAATCAAGTAGAAAAAGTGGTAGCAGGAAGTTTGAACTTTCAGGCTTAATAAGATTTTGCTAATGCAGCCTTACAATAAAATAGCTTTAGGTCATATAGTTGAGTTTCTTGGAGTGTTGATATGCGGTGGTTAAACAAATCTGATTTTCCCAATTGTCTTTACTTGTTGAAAGCTGGCTGAGAAGTCTGCAAATCACAAGTATGACCACAAGACACAGCAACTGTTGTAAATGTGAGCCAGTTGCCAAACACCCAAATTACAATCACTTGACTACAGAGGTGGTGTGACAGTCGTAACTTCAAGCGGTAGGTTAGACTAGAAGTCCTCTGAGGTCACGTCCCAACTTATGATTCTATGTTCTGTAATCTAAGGATTCATAAGTCACTTTTTCCAAGGCCTTTGAACTTTTGAACTATCATTAAATGAACAATTATAAGTAAGAAAGTTAGACTAACTGTACATGGTCCCATAATGCTGAACACTTCCATTGTCCTAGAAAATTGAGACAATTAATCTCTCCAATTAATCCATTCAGCTCCCACTCCAGAGGGGAAAAAGGTTTCAATATTCCTATTATGCTGAATTTCTTGATAATAAAAAAATAGAAAATTTAGTTTTAGTTGCTTTATTCAGAAAACTGAAATCATAATAAAAAATTGCTTGAAATTCCACTTGAGTGTCACTGCTGGTAATGACCTATAAAGCTCTAAATGGCTTGGGTCTGGATTATCTAAGGGAACACCTGCTGCCGGCATCAACTTCCCATCGTCCTGTGCGCTCCCACAGGGAGGGCCTTCTTAGGGTACCGCCAGTTAAGGAATGCCGGCAGGTTATTCCCAGGGGAAGGGCATTCCCTGTGGGCGTGCCGGCCCTTTGGAACCAGCTTCCCATGGAGCTTAGGACCGCCCCCGACCTTCGCTCATTCTGTAGGGACTTGAAAACTTGGTTTTTTGAGTTGTCTGGCCCAGACTGAGGGGTTTTAATTATTTAATTAATGGGGTTTTAGTTTTCAGGGATTAATTTAATCTTAGTTTTAATCGTTTTTAATTGTATATGATGTATTTTAACTTTTAATTTTCCCTGTAAACCGCCCTGAGTCCTATGGGAATAGGGCGGTATATAAATTTAAATATAAATAAATAAATATAAATAAAATAAGACTTGCATATTTTTTCTTTTATTAATAGTCCTCACCCCTATTTTTAATGGATCATTAATATGCTACAAGGTTAGAAAACAAAAACAATATATTTTCCTTGAAAAGTTACGATTTGAAATCATTAGCTACAATTCTTCTTATACATATTCTTACTGAAAAAATAGGCATATATACATATTAAAAAGAAATGTTCATATATGTTTTTATTAAAGTTCTATTAAAGGGAAATCAGTAGAAGTTAAATTCTTTGTTTTTTATTTTTATTTATTTATTACATTTGTTTGCCACCCATCTCACCACAAGGTGATTCTGGGAGGCTTACAGCCTTAAAATGAAACCATAAACTTGTGTATATTTATATGTATATTTATATATTTATATGTTCATCAAGTGATAAATTTCAGTATTTTCAATACAGTGAAAGCTAATACATCAGTTCATGTTTCTTGCTTTGTCCACATGCCTGATACTTGTCAGATGTGTTGAGGCCTTTCTTCTTAGAACATAGAACATAAAGAACATAGAATGACAGAGTTGGAAGGGATCTTGCATGTTTTCTAGTCGAACCTTCTGCTCAAGAAGAGACCTTATACCATTTCAGACAAATGAGCGTCCAGGCTCTTCTTAAAAGCCCCCAGTAATGGGGCACCTACAAATTCTGAAGGCAAGCTATTCCACTGGTTGATTGTTCTCACTGTTAGGAAATTTCTCCTTAGTTCTAGGTTGCTTCTCTCTTTGATTAGATTCTTGCTAAATGTAGTGTATATGACAGTTTAAGAAATGGTTCTGAAAAGACTTCCGGTGGCGGCACGCCGCCGGAGACAGCCTTTTCGGGCAGCCCGTGGCTCAGCTGTGTTGTTTTCACCCGAAACAGCGCCGATCAGCTGTTCAGGTGGATTGGAAGCCCCCTCCTCGGGAGAAGAGGAGGGGGTGAGGCCCCAGGTAGGGGTTGAGTTCTCCGGGGCCGCCTGAGCTTAAAGCTTGGGCGGCTGAAGGATTGAACAACCCCGTAGCCTGGGTTGCTCCCAGCTGTTCAGCGTCTCTGCTCTGGGATTTTTGGAGCGGAGCCAGGCGTTTGTGACCACCCCTGCCAGAAGGAAAGACCATGGAATAAAAGGAGCAGGCAGAGCGGTACAGGAGGATAAGGTGAAGAGGACTTTTATTTTTACTCTCTAGCTTAATGGACTTTATAAACTTAAAGTGAAAGTGCGCAACAAGTGAAAGTAAAAAGATGGCGGCTAAACCTCCCTCAAAAACTCTTCGGAGTGCTGGAACTTCCCCGGTGCAACAGACATAGTTGCAAGCTTTGCTTCCTCCTGCTGCATTGACATCGAAGGATTTACAAGATGCTCTTGAAAAACAAGCCCAGGTAATTTTGGAATCACTGGGTGATAAATTGGCAAAGATGGAGGAGAAATTGGAGAAATTGGAGGAGAGAATAGAAGAGAGGATGGAAGAGAAGTTCAGTGCGATGAGGGTAGACATTTTGTCTACAGTGCATAGTGTGGCTGAATGTGTGCAAGATCTGGATGAAAAAGTGGAAGACCTGACTCAAAAGAATGCCATATTAGAAGTAAAGGTACTGGAGAATGAAGATTTAAGAGACAAAATGGACAGAGAACTGAGTCTTGTTCAATATCATCAGATGCAGTATGCTGTTAGAATCAGAGGCTTAAAAGAAAATATTAAGGAAGACCTAAAGCAGCTGATTTCTGAGGCTCTGGAAGCAGTATTGGGTCAGCCAGCATCTGAAATAAAGGGATGCATGGATAAAGTGTTTCGTGTAAATTCATGGATTGCTAGACAGAGAAAGCTACCTAGAGATGTGGTGGTTTATTTTGCAAAGAGGGAAACTAGAGATGAAGTTATTCAAGCTGCCTATGATACTAAAGTTGTGATTGCTGACCAAGAAGTTTTGGTTTTAAAAGAAATTCCTCCAAAGATTTTAAGGAGAAGGAAGGATTTTGCATTTCTTGTGCAGGAACTCAAACAACGTGATATAAGGTTCAGATGGGAGATTCCAGTTGGATTGGTGGCGATGCATGAAGGCAAAAGGTACCGTCTGGTTACTGTGACACAGGCGCATGATTTTTACAATAATGTTTTAAAAGCAACCCCACTACCACTTCTGGAAGCTGCAAAGGGATCTGGAGAAGGAAAACCTCAAGAGGCTGAAGCTGGACAGACAGAGGAGAATGGTGCTGGAGGAGATCAAGCTATAACTTCTTTGGCTGATCCTGGAGAGCAGAGGGTGACGCGTGACGCTTTAAAACGAGCAAAAAAAATAAAAGAACAAGATCAGCAGAAGTTTATGGAACTTTCAAAACGTACTTACAGCCAAGCAGTGGGAGGAGCACGGCCTAAAGGAGATAGTGGGCCTATTAAAGATGTGCTCCAACAGCTTTGGGATGACATGCATGGCGACTAAATTTTTAACTTGGAACGTTAATGGACTAAATTCACCACAGAAGAGGAAGAAAGTTTTTCAATATTTAAAACAATTCAAGATAGATGTTATATGTTTTCAAGAAACGCATATTAGGGTTATGGACCAAAAGTATTTATCGAACTCAAGGTTGGGCACGCAATTTGTTGCTTCTGCAATGAATAAGAAAAATGGAGTGGTTGTTTATGTTAAAAGTGCTTTAACAGCGGACTTAATTGAAGCAGATAAGCATGGAAGATACGTTATGATAGAGTTGCTGTTAGAAGGTAAAAAGACGCTTTTAGTTGGATTATATGCTCCTAATCAACAACAAGCTGATTTTTTTAGTTTACTTCACACAAAGCTTACTCAGTTGGATTATAAATCGTTTATTTTTATGGAGGACTGGAATGGTGTTTTGGATGTACAGATGGACAAGGCTGGTTCTTTTAAGCGCGTTCCAAGTCATGCTAGACTGCCTAAATCCTTTTTTGAAATGAAGGATGATTTGGAACTGCGAGATATTTGGCGTGATATACATTTGCATGAAAAGGATTATACTTTTTTTTCTGACAGACATCAATCTTTTTCCAGGATTGATTTTATTTTGCTGACTAATAACTTTTTTTCTAGGATTAAGAAGGTGAAGATATGTGCAAGAACTATTTCTGATCACAGCCCAGTTTGGCTAGAGATTAATAAGGAGAATAGAGATAGGCGCTTGTGGCGCGTAAATGAGAATTTGTTTAGAAATCAGAGAAATGTGGAAGAATGTAAACAGCGGATGAAGGATTTTTTTGAAATTAATATGAATAAGGATACTTCTATGGACATGGTTTGGGATGCTAGCAAGGCCTATATGAGAGGGGTGTTAATATATATGAATAATAAACACAGACGTACTTTGGAAGCCAGGAGGAAAGAATTGGAGAATGAAATTAAAAAGGCTTTGATTTTGAATCCAGCGGATGTGAAGACTAAGGAGGTTATTAAGCTATTAAGAGGACAATTTGATAAATTAATGGCTGATCAAGTGGCAACCAATTTGCGGTTTGCCAGGCACAACACCTTTTGCAATGCTAATAAGCCAGGTAGATGGCTAGCTTATAGACTGAGGAAAAAGCAAAGGGCTTCTAATATAGATAAAATTGAGCATAAGGGAAGGGTTGTGTTTCAACAGGATCTTATTAAGGAAGCTTTTGTGGATTTTTATTCTAAATTATATACGAAGGAGAAGATTAATGAAAAAGACATTGATGTATATTTGGAGAATGCTAGCATCCCGGTTCTTACGCAAGCACAAAAAGAGGGGATTAATCAATTGATAACAGAAGAAGAAATTCTTATAGCAATTAAGGAATTGAAGGTGGATAAAGCGCCAGGTACGGATGGTTTGACTGCGGCTTATTACAAAAATCTACAATTAGAGATGATAAAACCGTTAAAGGAACTGTTCCAGACAATCCAGACAATTCTCCGTCTTGGAGAACTGCTTTTATTTCTTTGATTCCGAAGGAAGACCAAGATGCTACTCAAGTTAAAAATTATAGACCGATATCACTTTTAAATACAGACTACAAGATATTTGCTAAGGTGTTGGCTAATAGACTGATGAGGGTTCTGCAACAGGTAATTCATGGGGACCAAACGGGGTTTATTAGTGGTAGGCAAATGAAAAATAATGTGAGGCATATAGCTGATGTGTTAGAGTTTTTGGAAAGGAACAACCAGATCCCTGCGGCGCTAATTTTTTTAGATGCTGAAAAAGCTTTTGATCAATTGAATTGGCAATTTTTGATGAAAGTTTTAGATAAAATGAATTTTGGGGATAATTTTTTGCAACCAATTAGGGCATTATATCAAAAACAAACTGCCCGAATAATAGTTAATAACAGCCTGACAGAAGCATGTAATATTGAGAAGGGCACAAGGCAAGGGTGTCCGTTATCGCCCTTGTTATTTGTGTTAACATTGGAGATATTATTGGTTAAAATACGGAATTCGGAAAAAATTAAGGGTATACAAATTAGAGATCAGGATTATAGATTGAGAGCGTTCGCAGACGATCTGGTTGTTACAGTGACCCAGCCGGAGAACTCTGTTGTGGACCTGATGGAGATAATAATACAATATGGGAAGGTTTCTGGATTTAAAGTTAATACACAAAAAACTAAAATCCTGGCCAAAAATATGACAGCTTCGCAAAAGGCTCTCTTAGAAGGATTAACTGGATTTGAGATTGTTAAAAGGGTCAAATATTTGGGGGTGCTTCTGTCGCCCTCTAATACAAAGTTATATAAAAATAAGTATGAAAAATTATGGGGGAAAATTCAAAAAGAAATGGAGAGCTGGGAAAAATTGCAATTGTCTTTGTTGGAGCGAATCGCAGCAGTGAAAATGAATGTCCTGCCTAAATTCTTATTTTTATTTCAAATGATAGCGGTTCTTAAGAAAGATTCTAATTTGGAGGAATGGCAGTGAGGTATCAATAAATTTGTTTGGGCAGGGAAAAGGCCGCGAGTTAAACTTAAGATTATGCAGGATACTCGTGAAAGAGGTGGTCTTAAAATGCCTAATTTTAAATTATATTATGAAGCTGCTGCGTTAGCAGGAATAAGTGATTGGATCAATTTGACACAAGAGAGATTATTAAATCTTGAGGGCCACGACTTGTTGTTTGGCTGGCATGCATATTTGTTGTATGATAAGAAGGTAGATAATGTGTTTAGAGTGCATATTTTAAGACAGGGATTGTTGAGAGTTTGGAAGAAGTACAGACATAAGCTAGATTGTAAGATACCATTGTGGGCAATCCCAAAACACGCAATAGAAAATATAAATGTTGGTTTTAAACATGATGTGACTACGTACAAGGAGATTTTAAGCTTGGAAAGAAATGTCTGGTGTTTGAAACCATATAGCCTCTTGCGAGATGAGAAGATTGTTCAAACTTGGTTTCAATATACTCAGCTACGGGCCAGGTGGAAAGAAGATCAGAAAAATGGTTTTACAATGACTGATGAAAATCTGATAAAGCAAATCAGAAATCAGGGTCCAGCACATATTAAACGGATATATCTTGCTTTGATAGAAATTGACTCAGAAACAGAACTTGTTAAAGATTGTATGATTAAATGGGCCCAAAACATCCAAGAAGTTATTACAATGGACACGTGGGAAAGGATTTGGGTGAGGAACGTAAAATTCACACAAGCTCAAAATTTAAGAGAGAACTTTTATAAAATGTTTTACAGATGGCATTTAGATCCTAAAAAGCTTGCAAGTATGTATCCGAACTATCAGCCTAAATGCTGGAGGTGTGGTGAAGAAGATGCAACATATTTTCATATTTGGTGGACTTGTAAAAAGGTTAAGGCTTTTTGGATAAAAATTTGGTGGAATATGCAGAAGATTTTTAAGCAAAGGATAAAGTTTTGTCCGCAACTTTTTTGTTGGGAATAATTACAGATGCTACGGTTGTGGACACTAAGCTGATGTTGAATTTAATTACGGCAGCAAGACTCTTAGTAGGTCAATATTGGAAGAAGGAGGAGCTGCCGACTATAGAAGAATGGACTTTAAAGGTTTCTGACCTGGCAGAGATGGCAAAGATCTCGGCTTATTTGAAAGATCACTCGCAAGAACGTTATGTTATGGATTGGAGAAAATGGATTGAGTATATCCAGAACAAATATGGGACTAAGAAGTTTCATGTAGCATTTGAATAAGTCTTCCTTTCTTTTCTCCTTTTTTTCTCTTTTTTTATATATTTTATATTAATAGTGTTTGTAGTTATCCTATATGAGCTAGAGAGAGATAGATTTTAGAGTTTATGGTTGTTAGCATATGGATGTTTATGATTGTTTTTTTTGGTTTTTTATACCTTGTACTTAGCTCTGGGAAGTCGGGGGGGGAGGGGAGGGGGGAGGGGTAGGGAGGGAGGGATAGGGGAGGGGTAGGGGGGATTGTTAAAGATAAAATGTATGATAAAACTTTTCAATAAAAAAAAAGAAATGGTTCTGAAAAATTGGAATGAACTGGACAACAACCTTCTAGTGGAAAAAGAATAACAGATATGCAAAGAATTCTGTTTTGTATAAGAAATAGACTTAGTGGCACCAATAGTCAAGAGCGTTTTTGCAATTAACTGTTTTCTTGGACCAGGGGGTTCTTCTTGGGGTCACCTAGGCCTTTGTTACCTTCTGTTTGGATCATGGTCACATGTTCAGCATGGCTGCCCTTGAAGACCTCTTTAAGTAAATTATTATGGGTATACTTCAGTTTGCCCATGTGACATCTCTACTTCATAGACTATACTGGTTACCAGTTGGTTTTCAGGTGCTATTCAAGGTGCTGGTAGTCACCCTCTTGTGAGATCCTGAAGACTTGTCATCTCTGTGTCTATTCCTGCTCTGAGGAACAGCAACGCAGAGAAATTTGTATGTCCCTAAACTTGTTAGCCATCAGAAGAACTCTAAAGACCTGGGTTTTCCAGGGAAGGGTAATTTGTTACCCCTTTCTTCTTAATTAATATTTTTATGGTTTTCTTCCTCTCTGTTCTGCTGTGGCATGGTATTTCTGTTTTTAATCTTTGCTCATGCTTCAGTTGCTTTGGTGATTGAAACAGTTTAAGGCTAAATAAATAAATATATTTTTACAGAATCTCCTGGGTTGGAATTCAGCCTTTAATAAAATCTGCGATTTGATGGCCATTACCATTATACTTGATCACTTCTACAGTAAGCGATAGGCAGCGATGCACAGTATTATATATTTATTTATTTATTTAGCGTATGGCTGGTCACACACAGAATTAAAAGCACTTCATATTTACAAGTTAGAACAGTTAAAACAATTTTTTTTAAAAAAGAAGCAATTATAAAACCTAAGAGGAAAACAGAAATAACATTTCAGAGTTTAGTATCGAGTTTGGAGAGCCAGTCAGTAGCTGCCGCTGTTACGCAGTATTATATAATGCACTTACATATTCCCATATTATTTCCTTTTCTCAGTTTCAGCCTCAAATGTCCTCTTTGGGCCAAAACAGATAACAGGATTGGTGGACGGTTCTGTGAGTATCAAATGCTTCTATCCTTCCAGTAGTGTGAATATTCATTCCAGGAAGTACTGGTGCAAGGAATCAACAAGACATTGTTATACCTTTATTTCATCTAATGGTTTTGTTGTCAAAGATTACAAAGACAGAGCCTCCATAACTGACTTTCCAGAGAATGGCATGTTCATCATAGAAATATCAGGCCTGAAGTTCAAAGACATGGGTCTATACAGATGTGGAGTTGGTTTAAATGACTATGGATTATCCTTTCAAGTCAAGCTAGAGGTTACTCAAGGTACTTTTTTTCTAATCCTCTAGATTTTCTTTAGGTAATGTATGAAGATTGCTAAATGTGGGCCTTCCCTAGGAGAAATATATTAGGCTTATTTATCCCATTTCTAAGAGAAATATATCAGATTTGTATAAATGAAAAGATCTTTTCTGTGGTCTCATCCCAACTTTATTTTCCAAAGCATTTTAAATAATTGTATTTTTATCTAGTTCACTGTTGTATTGTTCAGTTTCATTGCATTGTTATTTAATGTTTCATGTTACTTTGAATTATACTATAGATTGAAATGCACATATATTAACCTTTTAAAAATAAATGCACATCTTAAAATTTCTTAAAATAAATACACTTTGTGAATATAATTATCTGAATGTAAATGTTTCCTCCTTTAATAAAAATGTACATATTTACAGTTTAATTCTAAGAAGACATTCTCTGAAAGAGCTGCATGACAAAATTGGTGGATGGGGAAAGAATTGCAGCTCAGTATAAACTATAGTGGGTAGAGAGTACAAATGCCTTCAGGTTTACAGTTGCTTGCTACGTTTTGTTATGCAAAAAAAAAAAGACATTGAAATTTGAAGTCTTTCAGTGATTTTTTTTCCATACCACAACTGGGCACTAGGGGGGGGGAAACACCACAAAATGTTATTGTAGTCTGAGATACAATGTTAATATATAGTTGCAGATGAAAAATAATTTGTTTATTCCTCCACGAGTGTATTTTATTTATTACTGCGCTATAAGATAGCATAATGACATTATACGACATGGGATCTGACATCAGCACACAGTGCCAAACCAGGATCAAGAATTGCACACATATATCTGTTCCTTCATATGCACATTTACATGCATGCCATACCATATCCATGTAAACCAGGGGTCTTCAAACTCGGTCCTTTTATGACTCATGGACTTCAACTCCCAGAATTCCTCAGCCAGGCACACTGAAGAATTCAAGGGCCAGCTTGAAGACCCCTGATATAAACATTTACTAATGAAAGCATCATTCTTTCTCTCCCACCCCTAACAATGAGTCATAGTGTGCTTCTATTTCTAGCAACAAGGACCCATGTTTGTTTTGTTTCCTGTTAGTAATTACAGCAGGAAGACAAGAGTCCATGGTCAGCTGGCCAGGGAGAAAAGTGGGCAAATTCTTTGCTTTTGGAACAGCACAAGATCCAGAAGCAGATCCCTCATGTTAAGAAAATGAGCTCAACTTTTAGGGTACCAAGCTAGACACAGTTTATCAGGGTCATCAGAATTTTGACCAATTGATGGTTGATGGTTTATTAAGCTACTTTTGATACCACTTATTTGTTAGAGGAGGAGTTGTAGCTAAAATGCTAATATAAAATAAATAACTAGTAGTCAAAATGCTAATCTAAACCATTGTGTGATACTGCAAGACAACTTGAGACAGCATAAGGGAAGGCAGAATAAATGCATCTAATGATTTGTCATTACTTTACTGCAGATCCAGTACTACCTGAGGAAGCTCAACTTTATTATGCTGAGCAGCAAAAAACAGTGATCATGACCTGTGACTTTGGTGCTCAGTATGCAAGTTACAGGAAGTATCTATGCAAGATGGCAAAGACCAACTGTTACAATGTGATTGATACATATGGAAATGTGGAATCATCCTACATAGGAAGAGTTCTGTTGACCAATCTTGCTACAAGTGGATCTTTCAGTATCATTATGAGTCAGTTAAAGAAAAAAGATTCAGGTTTATATCTTTGTGGAGTAGGGAATTATGGAGCAGAGGGAGAATCCAAACAACTAGATCTACATGTCTATGAAAGTAAGTGAACGAGCTCTTGGATTCCAAAGCTGTCTCTACAAATACATAACTAATCAAGAAAACAATTATAATAACATGTTATAATGTTATGTACTATATTTCTATCTGTAGATGGATTGGCACCTAAACAACAGTCAGTGGTAAATGGAGTCCAGGGTGGTTCTGTGACTGTTGCATGTCATTATGATCCAAAAGAAAATAATACATTGAAATATTGGTGCAAGTGGAAACAACGTGGATGTACTGATTTAATAACCAGTTATGGATATGTGCAGGATTCCTATGAGGGGAGAATTGTGATGCATGATGATCCAGAAAATGGCACATTCACTATCATACTGAACCAACTGCAGATGGATGACATAGGTTACTACTGGTGTATGACTGATGGAAAAATGGAAAGGAAGTCCTCAGTAGAGGTGAAGATTGTAGAAGGTACTGCCCTGATGTAATTATCTTAGGGATGTCTTTTCCCTTATTTGATGCATCTGGCAAAAATGAACCTAAGCCATCTCAGTCCTTCTCTTGGTTTTAAATAAGGTATATTTACAGAGAAATGCTATTCCACACGATTAATATCCAGTATATACGGCCACCTGCTTAGACAGCTAATTTAAAAAAAAACCAGAAAATTAAATCATATTGCACCAAAACCAGTTTACACATTCGGACAATAAAAATGGGCTCACATAAGTTTAGGGGGTACCAGGGGTAGGCAACCATGGCTCTTTTATGACTTTGTGGACTTCAACTCCCAGAATTCTGGGAATTGAAGTCCACGAGTTATAAAAGAGCCAAGGTTGCCTACCCCTGGTTTAAGGGAAGAGCCATGTCCTTAAAGCCTTTTGAAAGGCAGGCTAGCTTGGGCCATCTGAATCTCTGGGGAGACCCAGACGGAATGTCAGAATAGATAGAACAGAACAAACTAGTAGAAATAATATGGAAATGGTAAGCAGGAGGATGGGTAAGAAGTAACTCTTGTCCACCCTGCTGCTATCCAAACCAAAAAATTCTATTAGCTGCTGTTTGATTGGAAAGCATCATTCCCCACTGTTCATGATTTTGATTCATTTCAAACTCAGCATTTCAAGATTTTTATTATTTATTTATTTATTTATTTATTTATTTATTTATTGAACTTATATACCGCCCTTCTCCCATAGGACTCAGGGCGGTTCACAAGGGAATTAAAAATAACACTACAATACAAAAAAGTTAATAACAATTAAAATAATTAAATTATCCTTGAGTAAAATATAAAACCCCTGTAACTCTAATTAAAACCCAATTACAATAAGTTAAAAAATAAAAAATAAAATAAAAAATAAAAAAATAAATTTATTAAATATTCTATATAAATAAAATTCATGTATAATATTTATAACTAGCTTGCAGTACCTTTAAATTCTGATTAATTTTGGTAGGGAGATAGAAACAGAAATTTAATTTTGCTGTGGACATACTGGGTACCAAAAGACAGCAGTTCTTAAATCTATATCGCCATTCGTCCACTGGGTACCTTTCAGGTGGGTTGGGAATATATTTTTTTGGAATCATAGATGTCCATAAATATGTCTCTAAGTTACTATGTTAGTCTGAAGAACAGTAGACAAAGTCTTACCCAGCATACCTCAGTGTCAGCACAATAATTTCCAACTCTAAATTTCTACATGTTTGATCAGGATGCATCCATAACCCAAATATTTTTCCCATTTATTTTCATTTTTTAAAAAAAATCAAGAAGAAAAGTATAAAAAGAGCACCCCTGCTTTCCTCCCCTCCCCCAGAAAGTGACCTCCCAAGCGACCTCATGGCAAGCACAAATAATTCCACAATCTCTTCACTTCCATTTAGCTAACAAATGTAAAACTTTTTATCTCATAACCCCTATATTAACAATAAGCAAATCAAATAAGTAATGCTATTCTTCAATTCAATTACCAGCACAAGATCCAAATAAAGTTCTAAGATTTTAACATAATTAACATATATAATACTACACAATACTGAGCTCAACTCTTAAGTATAACAAAATCCTATTTAAAAGGCATAGTGTCTGAATATTCTAAAAAAATTACTCTAATTTAACATGACAAAGAAAGATTTCTCCAAAACTCAAGCTCTAATATACAACTTTTCAAATACCAGCTTATTCTGTTCAAATATATATTTCATGGATCTACTCTAACCCATATCCACATTTCAGCATTTCAGAAATGTGCAGCTTTTTCTTTGACTTCATATTATCTTTTGTTGTTCTTTCTAAAAATCTTAATAAAATTATTACGAAAAGGACTACATAAAGGAAAAAGGAAAAAGACTTTCACTTCATGTCAAATGTAAGCAAATCCACATTTTCTAATTAAGGTATCAGTAAATCCAAAAAGAACCACCCAAAGTAACAACATATTCCATTTTATCCCTGATAAAATTAACTGACTTAATGGATCTTCTTCCTTCTATAATGCACCATCTTTCTAATCCATTTAGATGATTGTTGATTCTTGTTACAAATTTCTTTACCACTTTAAACAGTGTCATTTGTAAATCCAACAAAGGGAAATTAATCCAGTCTTCTGGGATTATTATTTTTATTTCTTTTTTAATTTTTAAAACCTCATTCTGTTTTCTCTTTATATCTGGTGACAAATTTTTGATCAGAATATCATTCCTATTTTCCTCAAGTAAATTGTTGCATATCTTGTTCTGTAACATCTTCACTTGGGAACAAACTTTTTGAAGAAGACAATTAACTGGCTAACTGGAGATTTAAATCAAGGTTTCACAACACTTTACTATATCAAAATGCATTGTGCAAAACTTATCATGTATGTGGTTGTCTACATTAATAGCTAAGGTTGTCCTATGAAAGATTCATGGGAACTAGCACTGTTAAATTAGTTAATTGCCTAATTCAAGTATGACAGTTACCCATTTAATTGTGTGCCAAGGAAAGGCCAACTAGATTTCTGCTTGCATTATAGCTAGGTAGATCTAATAGAGAAGAAATCTGTATTATATAGACCACATAGTCAAACATTTTGGTGATGCTAAAAATCAAGCACTCTGTTTTCAAGTGTGTGTGAGGAGAATTATTATCCATTTTTTCTTTCTTTTGACACAGGGCAACCTACATTACTGACAAAGAAAGAAGTCCGTGCTGTTGCGGGCTCCCCTCTAACTATATCATGTTCTTATCCATGCAAATATTTTACATACAAGAAATATTGGTGCAAATGGAAGAACACTGAATGTAAACTTCTCATCTCATCTGAACAAAACCAGACCGGCGTGGTAGTTAGTTGTGACAAAGATAATGGAATTTTATCTTTGAACTTTGACCAGGTGACACCCATAGACCAAGGATGGTATTGGTGTGGTATCAAACGTGGGCAGCAATATGGTGAAACAGTTGCATTGCATTTGCAAATACAAGGAGGTGAGTCTAATCAGTAGGGAACCAAATTGGATTATACCCATTCCAATTTTCACTATACTTAGTTAAACTCACGTCTTGGAAGTCATTTCTTGGCCATCAACATAGAACACTTCCTTCTTTCAGAATTATTTTCTCAGCTTCCCAATCTAACTGTAGCACTGGTATTTCCTAGTGGTGTCCATTTAAGTATTAACCAAGGCCAAATCTGCTTAATTTTTTAAGATTGGCCAAGGTTGTCTGGTGCTGCCACCTAGCTGGGCAGGTTTAAATAGATTATCTATTAGTCATATTATGATGCTACAATCCCTGATGATTCCCCAGGCAATTACTGAATTAGCTAAAGTATTACAGAAAAGATTAGTACAAGGTATGACCACAATTAGTCTCTGAACTTGACTTTCTGTGTGGATATAAGAAAAATACTAGATGTTTCAAGCATAGTTAAATTTTTGCATTTAAAAAATCTTTATTTTTCTTACACTGAAATAAAGGGAGTTATTATAGAAAATGTTTTCGCAAGAGCTAGATGTGTTAAATCAGCAAAAGCCATTAGATCAGTGCATTGGATCTCTCAGGTAGTGGAACAAGGGTTTGATCTAGTTCATACACATCAGCCTCTTACCTCTGCCTGCACAGTTATTAGCAATGGATCTCCCAGTCAGTTGCCCAGAATGGCTACATGAGGGACTTGTCTGAGGAAGCCAGGATGAAGACATCTCATGAATTCAGCCAGCTTTCTTTTCATGAATTGCTGAAAAGAGGGCCCAGAGAGAGATAGGCTTCTGGAAACTTTCTCAGAATGAGGCATCGGCCTGGAAAAAAAGTGACATCAGACATCAGTGATAAGAATTGTTGTGCAGTGGTCTCCTTGTGCTACCAAGCAATTGCACAGACAAGGAAGGGTATTGAGAGCAGTAAAAGTCACACAGTAACCACAAGAGTACACTGAGTTGTAAAAGCAAAAAGTAGTTTACTTTTGAGGTGGTGTAAAAACAAAAATGCACAGTCAAAAATAAACAGTCCAGGTCATACACAATAGTAACAGTCCAAGTAGCAATCCAAATACAAAGTCTTCTTACCGATCCAGAGGTCAATACACAGTTGTACAGGTTTATCACAGTAGTAAACCAACAGTACAGCAAAACAGAGCAAAAACAGTAATAGTAGAGAGCAGTGAATTCAGAGAGTGATACACTGCTGCAAAAAGTCTTATAGTACCCATCATTTAATGTAAGATTTCTCAGTTTGCCATCCATTCAGATGCATGTAATGAAGTGGTCTCTCATCCATGAAAATGTATACCATGTATTCCCTTTAGGCTTTAAGCAGACACAGTAATTTATTACTATTTTAATCATATGAAATCAACTTAATGTCTAACATACTATGCTTAGGCTCTTCTTACAAAAGGTTTTGGTTCCTGAACATTCACTACAAATTACTTTCCATATTGCAGGACAAGACAGTTTTCCTTATGGGGCCTTTAGTAAAGTTAGTGGGATGCATTAATTTTTGCAAAGAAAAAGAAATGCAAATAGGAAATCATGATTAAAAAAGAAAAAAGAATATTTCATCACTGATTGAATTTGTATACCGTATTTTCCGGCGTATAAGACGACTGGGCGTATAAGACGACCCCCTACATTTCCTGTTAAATTATAGTGTTTGGGCTATACTCGCTGTATAAGACTACCCCTCTTCCAATGCACACCAAATAAAAATTAAAAAACATCAATTTGATTTTAATATGGTAATTTTAATTCAAATGCTTATGACATGCAGGTGCTTAGTAGGAAAACTGTCACTTATAAACATAAGGCTGTTTGTCATCAAACATGTAAACATAAAACAGTGCAAGTGGATTAAACTATAATAATAATAATAATAATAATAATAATAATAATAATAATAATAATAATAATAATAAAAAAGAAGAAGAAGAAGAAGAAGAAGAAGAAGAAGAAGAAGAAGAAGAAGAAGAAGAAGAAGAAGAAGAAGAAGAAGAAGAAGAAGAAGAAGAAGAAGAAGAAGAAGAAGTTGGAGGGTACCTTGGAGGTCATCTAGTCCAACCCCCTGCTAAGGCAGGAAACCCTATACCATTTCAGAAAAATGGCTGTCCAGTCTCTTCTTAAAAACTTCCAGTGTTGGAGCATTCACCACTTCTGGAGGCAGGTTGTTCCACTGGTTAATTGTTCTAACTGTCAGGAAGTTTCTCCTTAGTTCTAGGTTGCTTCTCTCCTTGATTAGTTTCCATCCATTGCTTCTTGTCCTGCTTTCAGGTGCTTTGGAGAATAGCTTGACTCCCTCTTCTTTGTGGCAGCCCCTGATTCCAGCAACCATTCCCTATTTTCCTAATTCACTTTTTCACTTTTCCTAATTCACTCTAAAGCTTTCCCTGCGCAGAGCCTTAAGTAACACAAGCTGCCTGCAATTAGTGCAGGTTCTCATCCCACCAGGCTCAAGGTTGACTCAGCTTTCCATCCTTCCAAGGTAGGTAAAATGAGGACCCAGATTGCTGGGGGCAATAAGCTGACTTTGTAATAATGCTGCTTGGGGGGTGTGTGTGAAAGCCCTAATAAACAGGCATATACACAGAATGAAGGCTATTGCTAAGCACATTGATTTGTGCTTTAAATTGTAAGCCACCCTGAGTCTTCGGAGAAGGGCAGGATATAAATGGGATTTTAAAAAAAAGACCAAATGGGAGATCCGCTCCAGGTTTTCCAGCCAGCCCGCCCAGTTCCTGAGTCAAATGTGTCCTTAGAGCTAAGCCGCTGCTCTGGCTGCTGCCTTCCCCACCTGCCTTTCAAGTTGGGATATACTATAGCTGCTCTTCAACTTTAGTAGAAAAGACGCCCAGACCCCAGCCTGTAAAAAATCACAGACTGCAGCTTCTTCTCCAATTGGTCCCGCTTTCCCTGCGCAGACTAAATGGGAGATCCGCTCCAGGTTTTCCAGCCAGCCCTGTCCCTAAATTTTCAGCACCTGGCGTTGGGTTAAAAAGTAGTCTTATACGCCGGAAACTACGGTACTTGGGTATGGTATAATTGTCTTCATTCATTAACTTGCTTATGTAGAAGAATATAACTTAAGTATGATCTCACCAATTTTTTGCTGATTTTTTTTCTTGCCTTTTATATTCTCATTTGCTTCTGGGTTACCAACTCCCCAAATACTCCTAAATAGTACTTCTAAACTTGGAAGAAGCACCCAAAATCAATGAAGATCTCAGTGAGATTGCCGTTCCTGGAATAAATCCTATTAATAGGAATTCTCCTTTAGACAAAGCCAATCAGGCAGCTGAAAGTGAAACTTCATCAGACAGGTAAGTACTTTGAAAATAAATAAATTATTATTATTATTATTATTATTATTATTATTATTATTATTATTATTATTATTATTATTATTATATTTATATACTGCCCTTCTCCTGAAGGACTCAGGGCGGTGAACAGGGCAAACATATAAAAATACAAAAGTTAAAAAAGAATTAAATACAATGCCCAAGCTAAAACAGTAAATACATATATTAAAAAAACAACAGTAAAAAACCCAACCCATCCCCCATCAGGCCAAGCCGGCTTGTTCGAATAAATGCGTCTTCAGATCGCGTCGGAAGGAGCGAAGGTCGGGCGCCATCTGGAGCTCAATTGGCAACCGATTCCATAAATCCGGGGCGCCCACAGAGAAGGATCTCCCCCTGGGGGGCCACCAAACGACATTCTCTGATCGGTGGCACCCTGAGGAGGCCCTCTCTGTGGGAGCGCACAGGGCGGAGGGAAGTTGATGCTGGCAGCAGGTGCTCCCTAAGGTACTCCGGACCCATGCCATGTAGGGCCTTGAACACCATTACCAGTACCTTGAATCTCACCCGGAAGACAACTAAGAGCCAATGCAGCTCACGGAGCAGAGGTGTAACATGGGAGTATCGGGAGACTCCCAATATAACTCTTGCGGCTGCATTCTGTACCAGTTGGAGCCTCCGAGTGGTCCTCAAGGGCAGCCCCATGTAGAGAGCATTGCAGTAGTCCAAACAAGAGGTCATGAGCGCATGAGTGACCGTACACAGGGCATCCCAGTCTAGATAGGGCCGCAACTGGCACACCAGGCGAACCTGGGCGAAGGCCCCCCTAGTCACGGCCACCATGTGATCTTCCAAAGTAAGCCGTGAATCTAGGAGGACTCCCAAGTTGCGAGCCCTATCTACGGGGAGTAATAGCTCACCCCCCATAGAAAGAGATGGAATATTCTGAATATCCCGGGATGCCGGTATGCACAGCCACTCAGTCTTGTCGGGGTTGAGTTGAAGTCTGTTCCTCCCCATCCAGACCCAAACCGCTTCCAGGCAACGGGACATCACGTCGAGGGCATCACGGGTGGTTTGGGGTTGAAATAAAAAGCTGGGTATCATCAGCATACTGATGATACCCAACTCCAAAACCACGAATGATCTCACCCAGCAGTTTCATGTAGATGTTGAACAGGAGAGGTGAGAGGACCGACCCCTGAGGAACTCCACAAACGAGAGGCCTCGAGGTCGACCTCTGCCCCCCTGCCAACACCGACTGTGAACGTCCCAGGAGATAGGAGGAGAACCACTGAAAAACTGTGCCTCCCACTCCCAATCCCCTGAGACGCCGCAGCAGGATACCATGGTCGATGATATCGAACGCCTCTGAGAGGTCTAATAGGACTAGGACAGAGGAATGTCCCCTGTCCCGGGCCCTCCAGAGATCATTCACCAGAGTGACCAATGCCGTCTCCGTGCTGTACCCGGGCCTGAAACCCGATTGGTACGGGTCTAGATAATCCACTTCATCCAGGACCAGAGGGAGCTGATGCGCCACCACACTCTCAACAACCTTCGCAAGAAAGCGAAAGTTGGAGACCGGACGAAAGTTATTTAACACAGCTGGGTCCAAGGCAGGCTTCTTGAGAAGAGGTCTCACCACCGCCTCCTTCAAGGCGGTGGGGAAACTACCCTCACTCAAAGAGGCAGATTTAACCGCCTGGAACCAGCCTCGTGTCCCCTCCCGAGCCGCATAAACCAGCCAGGAAGGGCACGGGTCCAATAAACATGTGGTGGAGCTCAGCCTCCCCATAATCCTGTCCACTTCCTCCGGAGTCACAGAATCAAACTCCTCCCAGGTAATATCGACAAGACCGCCCAGGTCCTGATCATCAGACTCTGCTCAGTCAGAGTCCAGACCAGTCCGAATCCAAGCGATTTTGTCCGACAGATGTTGACTAAACTCCTCGGCACGACCCTGCAAGGGTTCCTCCCTCACCTCCTGATTAAGGAGGGAGCGGGTCACCCTAAACAGGGCAGCCAGGCGGTTATCTGCGGACGCGATAAGGGTAGCGAAGTGATTAGACCTCGCCGCCCTTATCGCTGCGAGATAAGATTGATTTATAAATGCATGCATATGGAGAAGCAAAAGTATTTAAGGTGAGGGGCATATCATAATTGTTAGCTTAAATAATATTAATAGCAAAATTAATTTGCAATTCTGGAGAGGCAAAGAAGATGTAAGGAGTGGCAGGTTGGTGTCCTTTAAATAAATACTGGGTTGTTGCAATTGCACAAAAACACAGTTCAGGAATTCATCTCATTTCTAGAAGAGAAACATAAGTAGTTTCAGGCAATCTCAGTCTTAATCAGATATTTAAAGACACTACGTTGCTCAACAGGACATTCTCCAGGCAGGTGGCCATATTCAGCCAGAATTCTCTAGTTTACTTGATTACTACTGAGAATAATGAAAAATAATGATGAAATCAATCAGAAATTAAAAGAAATTAAAAGCTAATGTTTCCCATATTTTCCTGATAATCAAGGTGGAATATTAAAATAAGAGTACCTTGATGGAATGAAGTTCATTCCCTAAGCATTAAGTTTTGGAACTACTTCACTGTCTTTCTAAAAAAATATTATTAAGACTGTACTAATACTATATATTGGCTATGCCAATTCTGCTTCTTTTCCAGCCAAACTGAAAATAAGAACTCTGTTGTTCTTCTTGCCACTTTGATCCCCTTTGGAATTGTGTTTCTGCTTCTCATCACAGTCTTTACCATAAAGAAGTTCAGATTATTTGGGAATTCTGGTGAGTGTATGCTAAATATAACCTCCTTAGAAACCATTTCAATTTTTCATACTGATTGCATTAGCACATTTTCACTGGTGGGATTCAGCCAGTTCCCACCACTTCAGCAGAATCGGTAGCTAATTTTTTGTTGCCCAGGCCCAGAATGGACTTCCAAAAGCGACATCCACACAGAGAACTGGTTGTTCACATATTTGAATCCCACCACTTCATATTTTTGAGCATCGAAAAGAACAAAAAAAATTTTTTAAACATAGAAATAAAATTACAAGATAAAAATTAAAAACTTTAGAGTCTGATTTATAAATGTACCATGACTGAAAAATTAAAAGAAATCTTTTATTTCAGAAATTGTGAGTGGGTAGAAAGAGAGAACAGAAAGAATGAAGTAACTGTTTTGCGGAAACATTTACAATTTTGATTAGTCAAAACTCAGTCAAAAGACTGTTTCAACGTAGATAGGTTTAAAATTCCTGAATCCAACAGTGATAATATTGAGAAAAGTCTGTGGCAAAACAACTGCTCTCATCCAAAACATTGCTTGGTTATTTTGTCAAGGGAGATGTGTTGGATTATGGCTTTATAATTAATGTGGATTATGGCTTTATAATTAATGGAACAATGCAAGTATGCTGTTGTGAGCTTTTCATCCCAAGCTGGAACTGTGGTACGTCTTTCAAATAATACTTCTGCTGTACACAATAAGTCTTCAGCAATAAGTCTACAATCTACATCAGCTTTTCTCTCCTAGAATTAATACATTATGTATGTAGAATCTAAGGTGGAATGAATGTTCTTTTTCTTTTTATAGATCTTGTATCAGTTGGAAGCTACAGGACAAATATCAGCATGACAGATTTTGAGAATGTGAGACAGTATGGGGCAAAGGAGAATGCACATGTGGAAGAGTTTCATGAGACCCAAATGGGAAAAAGGAATGGTAATGCTATTCAAAATGTATTCTAATTGTGGCTTGATGCTTATCAACCAGATACAATTGTCACTTTTTCAGCAATGAAGTTACATTATTTTGCCATTTATAGAATGGATGAATACATGAAGTTCTCTTTTTTCATATTCAATCTCATAATATCTTACTTTCTTCTCAGAGTATTCAAGTACTTCTGGCAGTCCTAAGGAGGATGGAAAATCAAAGAAAACAAAGAGGGTAAGGGCAAATTATGTTATTTTGACATGACTATAATGGATTAATATGATTTATTATTTGTATTTGTATTTATTTATTTATTATTTTATGTTATTTTGTTATTTATTTATTTATTTATTTTTAGAGATTAGGCTGTTATGCTGGGACTTTTCTCTATCAACTTCTTTCATATCTTAGTCTCTTTTAGCAATACTTTGTCAAGAATAAACTTTCTCATGTTCATCCATAATTACAGAATCTTCTGTACTTTGGAGTACTTTAGCTATTTTTCCCCTCAATTTTATTTATTTATTTTTATTTTAATTCCATTTATATCCCGCCCTTCTCCGAAGACTCAGGGCGGCTTACAAGCTTAGCAGTAGCCTTCATTCTAGGTATATGCCTGCTTATTAGGGCTTTTGAGGGAAATAAATGTCTTTTTGTTTCATAGTGCTTTTCTATCACATCATAGTGATAATTTTGGAAGTTGGATTTATTTATTCATTTATTAATCAAATTTACATAGCTACCATCTCATCAGAAGCGACTCTGAGCAGCATACAAGAATCAATGGATGGTGGACCATTTAAAAAAGATTGTCATGTTATTTTCTTTTCATATGTAATTTTACATTATAATTTAAAATTAGCATCTTATTTTACTTGATATTCTAAAACCTTCTCCCAAAACCTTTTGTAAGCCATATTGTTTGAAATATTGTACAAAGTACTATAGTCTGGAAGATACATAGCTTAGAATCCTGCAACAGTTCAGTTCTGTTTTTTTGCTAGTTGGGCTGAAAAAAAAAACTTGAAAAAACCTTTCTGAAATTTGTTTCTAATTAGTGTCAATAATGGATTAAATAAACCAATGATCTCATGCAGTCTAGATAGCTAATATTGTAGGAATTGATTGCATATGGGATGAAGTATGATGAATGTTAGCATGAAATTATAGCATTAAAGTTTATGCTGTAATACATTTATTAGTATTTAAGGCAGCCATACTGCCTGGAAACTTTGTGGAACTGAGATCACATACCTGGAGAATATCAAGTTTGGGAATGACTGTTTTAAAATGCATGTGACTATTTTGTTAGATTCGTCATCTGCGATAATGAAGTTTGCAGATGATACAACTGTGGTGGGTCTTATTACAGGTGGGGATGAGACAGCATATAGGGCGGAGGTACAAAAACTATTCATATGGTGTAGTAACAACAACTTGCACCTAAACATCGGCAAGACGAAAGAGATGGTGTTAGACTTCCGGAGAAAAAAGGAGGAACCTGCCCCACTTTACATTGGAGAGAACTGTGTAGAGAGAGTTTCCTCCTTTAAATTTCTGGGAGTCTACCTCTGTGAAGATCTGACCTGGAAAGTTAACACAACCCAGGTGGCTAGAAAGGCCCAACAGAGGCTTCACTTTCTTAGGATCTTGCGGAAGAACAGGGTAGAACAACAGCTAATGACCCTCTTTTACCGGTCTACTATAGAGAGCGTCCTCTCGTATGGTATTGTGGTTTGGTATGCTGGTCTGACAGCCGCGGACAGGAAAGTATTACAGAGGGTAGTGAGCACAGCACAAGACATTGTGGGCTGTTCCCTGACACCACTGGATGACATCGCCAGGGCTCGCTGCCTTGGAAGAGTGAGGAAGTTTCTCAGGGATGACTCACACCCTGGACGGTATCTCTTTACTCTCCTATCATCGGGTAGGAGATATAGGAGTATAACCAGCCGTACCAACAGGCTGAAAAATAGCTTTTATCCGTGGGCTGTTAGGCTTTTAAATGGGACATAATCTTATGCAGAATTGACTTGGGAGGCCGGTGTGTGGTGTAGTTGGTTCACATAGTGTGGTGGGATGGAGGGTTTGTTGTCACTGTGTGTTGGGGGGAGAGAGCGCGGGGGGAGGATCAGCTAATCTCAATGTACACATGTTGTACTTTGACAATAAAGGTTTGTTATTATTATTTATTATTATCCTCAGGCTCCATTAAAATAATGCCAGGATTTCTATTCATTTTAGGGCTCTAAAGAGGAAGCTGAAATGGCTTACACGACATTCCTGCTTCAGTCAGACAACATTGCTTCTAAAGTATCCTCCTCAGACCAACCAGCTGAATAGTCTCATTTGGGACAGCTCTGAAGATCAGTGAAAACTAATTATGCCTTAATGATTGAAGGCAGATCGTGACTGGAATCAACAAACACATTCTTATACTCATTTTGATAATTTCCCAGATTGTTTCACTTTCATCACAGCTTATCCAATTATACACTTCTGAGTCTGATATATTGGTTTAAGAGCTAAACAGCTTTATTCAAATTAAACCATAAACTTCTTAATCTTATAATATAACCAACTGTGTTTTGAAATGATGTTCAGAAATTTTGCATGTGTCATTTGATTGTCTTCCTATAAAAGGCAGAAATTCTACAGATCCTAATGGCAGTGAATTTTCATAAAACACTGGGTTACTCAATAAAGGGGCATGGAAGGATTTTTCCCCCATTAGACTAACCCAAGTTTAAGCATATTGTATTCTCTCTGGAGAACTCAGGGAACATGCAACACATATTTTTTTTTCATTTTGACAGACTTGTTCTGATGTCTTTAAGATGAGGATTAATGGCTAGTCTAAGTACATTTATGCCTGACCAGGGATTTTCACTTCCTGACCCTAGCTCTGGTGCACCCTGGACTTCATCTGGGAGAAAGAAAGATATGAAAACAATGGCTATGGGGTCCACATAAGAAGGGGGCCCCATCTAAAGCATTGATCTTCTGATTCAAGGCAATAAAATTGATCAACTAAAATTTAACCCCAAATTAGTTACATATTTTGGGTTTCACAATATATATTTCTTTTCTTTAGAACCATTGATAACAATAATCACAGAAACAATTACACCTATAATACAATAAGAATATGATTATATAGGGGTATCCAATGAATGCCCTCTCCTTGGGCCTTTTACAATTTAACAAATACACTTAGAAACTCCATTGATACCAAATGTTAGAATGCTTTAAATGTAAATATATTTAAGAATGGGATAACCCAGAAAAAACTCTTAGCAGCAGGCAAGGTTAAATTTCTTACTTTAAACTAAATCTCTAGAATTGAATAAATTAAACATTGTGCACTCACTGCTACATCTGAAAAACAGAAAAAGCCCAAGCACAAAAACGCAATAAGAATAAATTTTAAAATATTTTTGTTTGTGTGTTTCATAGCCTGAGTGTTTCCATGATAACTGCAGGATGTCAGCTGGGTAGTATACAGACCCTCAACTGTTTTGCAACGGTCCCCATCAGCCAAGTGGCTTAATAAATTGTTAACTGAGTGTACTAAAACGTTCTGCATTCACTACAATGCAGGAGTTAATCTGATTAAAACCATGTAGAATCACCATCCTCATACACAAATATTTTAAAGTCAAAACTGAAGGCAAAAGCATTTGATGCTAATTAGGATCCCTGAGTTCTAAATGATCGTCTGCTGAGTTTAGCTATTGATCTGCTTTTGAAAAATATATTTTTTTTAAAAAATTAACCATCTTTTGTAATGCTAATGATTTTATCTGATCATTATGGAATCAAAGATTTGAAGACACAATGTTTATTATGGTATATTTTCGTGAATAAATATTTGATTAAGAATTTGAGAGTGACAGTTGGAATTATCTTTATTTCTGGCTTTGAAGCATGCTTAAATGCCACACATGCTTACAAATACCTCTTTGTGTTTCTCACATCAGGAAGAGAAAGGGGTGTTTAGAATTGTAAAGAATCTGGACACCTTTAGTTTTCTTTAGTTTGTAGAGTTGTAGTAATTAAAAATCCTCAATGTTTTACATCCTATAATGTGAAGTGAAGTGGGCCTTAAAAAAGCTGAGCAACAACAAAGCTAGTGGAGGTGACAGTATTCCAGCTGAGCTATTCAAAATCTTAAAAGACGATGCAGTAAAAGTGCTACACACAATTTGCCAGGAAATTTGAAAAACTCAACAGTGGCCACAGGATCAGAAGAGATCAGTTTACATTCCAATTCCAAAGAAAGGCAGTGCCAAAGAATGTTCAAACTATCGCACCATTGCACTCATTTCTCACGCTAGTAAAGTTATGCTTAAAATCCTACAAGCTAGACTCCAGCAGTATGTGGATCGAGAACTACCAGAAGTACAGGCAGGATTTCGAAGAGGCAGAGGAACTAGAGATCAAATTGCCAACATACGCTGTATCATGGAGAAAGCTAGAGAGTTCAAGAAAAACATCTGCTTCATTGACTATGCTAAAGCTTTTGATTGTGTGGATCACAACAAACTGTGGCAAGTTCTTAAAGAGATGGGTGTACCAGACCATCTTATTTGTCTCTTGAGAAACCTATATGTGAGCCAAAAAGCAACAGTGAGAACTGGACATGGAACCACTGATTGGTTCAAAATTGGGAAAGGAGTCCGGCAAGGCTGTATACTGTCGCCCTGCCTATTTAACTTATATGCAGAGCACATCATGAGAAAGACAGGGCTAGATGAATCAAAAGTTGGAGTTAAGATTGCTGGGAGAAACCTAAGATATGCAGATGATACCTCTCTAATGGCAGAAAGTGAAGAACTAAAGAGGCTCTTGTTGCGAGTGAAGAAGGAGAGTGCAAAAGTTGGGTTGAAACTTAACATTAAGAAAACCAAGATCATGGCATCCGGCCCTCTCAATTCCTGGCAAATAGATGGGGAAGAAATGGAGGTAGTGACAGATTTTATTTTCCTGGACTCCAAGATCACTGCAGATGGGGACTGTAGCCAAGAAATTAAAAGATGCTTGCTCCTGGGGAGGAAAGCCATGGCAAATCTAGACAGCACACTAAAAAGCAGAAACATCACCCTGTTAACAAAAGTCAAGGCTGTGGTCTTCCCAGCTGCAATGTATGGCAGTGAAAGTTGGACCATAAGAAAGGCTGAGCGCCAAAGAATTGAGGCCTTTGAACTATGGTGTTGGAGAAGACTCCTGCGAATCCCTTGGACTACAAGGCGATCAAACTTGTCAGCCCTAGAGGAAATCAACCCTGACTGCTCTTTAGAAGGCCAGATCCTGAAGCTAAAACTCAAATACGTTGGCCACCTAATGAGAAGTAAGGACTCACTGGAGAAGAGCCTCATGCTGGGAAAGATTGAGGTCAATAGAAGAAGGGGACGGCAGAGAATGAGGTGACTGGATGGAGTCACTGAAGCAGTAGGCGTGAGCTTAAATGGACTCCAGAAGATGGCAGAGGATAGGAAGGCCTGGAGGAATGTTGTCCATAGGGTCACGATGGGTTGGACACAACTTCGCAGCTAACAACAAAGACCTAAGTGTTGTCATGATTAATTTTCTAACGTTTATTAAGGATTTTAACTACAATAATAAAATCTAATACAAACTAAAAGAAAGTAAGAATGGAAAAAAGAGTGAAAGATGCAAGACTGAAAGATGCAAAGGAAAAGTAAAAAGTAAAATATCAACTGGTTTCTTTTGTATGTCTAGTGTGACAACCTTTTCCATGTCATTCTCATAAACTGTCATTTGTATATCTACTTTCCATGACATCTCTGCCATGTCAAATGGAACTTGTTCCTTGCCTGCTATTTTTTCCAAAACATATTTTGGACACAGTCTATCTATAGAAGCAAATATTTCTATTGACACTGTTGACATTAACTTCTAATTCCATTTTTCCAAAATGTTCCCCAATATTTTCAATGTTAACATGTTTTATACATCCCAATTAAGTAGTGGTTAATCAGGCTTATGTATTTTTCCCTTTAACTAAAATCTTTAGTTCCCTCTAGTATCCAGTTTTCAAAACTGCTTAACTTTATTTTGTCTTGTAAAAGTCCAACCAAATCTATCTCCTATATGGGAAGGATTCTTTATAATTTCTTCCAAAATCTTATTATAAATTTATCTGGAGCCTTAATCCATTTATAACTTTCTGTGATCAAAGTTTTATTTAGCTTTTTGCTATTTATTTTAAACTTTTTAAATTCTTAAGCTTATGATTAAAAATTTATTTCATGAAGGATTGAAAGAACATTCACCCAGTGTCTTCAGACTTATAAATCTAAAGGTCTCCAATAGTTTAACAGAAGTTAACAAACAATTTCTAAATATGTTTAGGAAAAGAAATTTGCAAACTTAAAAAGGTAAAGGTTCCCCCGCACATGCATGCTAGTCGTTTCCGACTCTAGGGGCCGGTGCTCATCTCCGTTTCAAAGCCGAAGAGCCAGCGCTTGTCCGAGGACGTCTCCGTGGTCATGTGGCCGGCATGACTAGACGCCAAAGGTGCACGGAACGCTGTTACCATCCCACCATAGTGGTCCCTATTTTTCTACTTGCTTTTTTACGTGCTTTCGAACTGCTAGGTTGGCAGACGAGTAACAGGCGCTCACTCTGTTACGCGGCATTCGGGATTCGACCCGCCAAACTGCCGACCTTCTGATCAACAAGCTCAGCATCCTAATCCACTGAGCCACCGCGTCCCTTTTTGCAAACTTAGTGTCCTTTAAAAAGCAACTTAAAATTATACAACTGAATTGATTTTTAATCATGTTACCAACTTTGGTAAGTGCTAAAATGGCAATAAAAGGAAACAATATTTGTGTCATGGGGATGTAAGAAGATACAAATTGAAATATATTGTAGAATGTACCATATTTTGTAAACCACACATATTTATGTTATTTTTTTCTGAAATTTGTGAGTCACCCTTCAAAACCAGATTTTCTTGTGGCAACTTGCATCACAATTAACTATACTCTTCATAGTTTTAGTTGTTACATTAGGCTGTACACAATTCAGAACTTGTAAAATCAGTCCAAACTGTCCAAATCTCTTTCCTTCTGTAACATTTGTTTACAAATGAGCTAGAATTAAATTATATAATTGTATCTACAAACTGCAAATAGAAGTGAAAATAATAGATCATCCCGATAAACTGGTTGATAGATTTATAGGCTTGAAAGAGATTTTGAAGATTTTCTAGTCCAGTTCATGCACTGGCTGCTAAAACAAAGCAAGGTATATGTAACTGTGGAGTCTGTCTGGCAAAAACAAAAAAAATGTTTATTTACAGAAAATATGCACATGTAAAGCTTGTAACAATTCTGGGTGGTTAGACAGCTGATAAACTGTAACAAAGAGTTAGGCATTTTGTATAGCCCAGCTAGAAGTTAGGAATAGAGATGGCCTGAAGCAAATAGAATATTTATTAGCTAACTCCTAAAGCATTCATTAGCCAAAGATCAAGATCTTAATCTGGACCATTTTCCTTGCCAGCAATCTAGATTCAGGCTCTCATTACAGGTTAGTTCAGGGGTGTCAAACTCAATTTCATTGAGGGCCGCATCAGCATTGCGGTTGCCCTCAGGGGGCCAGGTGGGTATGGTCAGGGTGGGCGTGCCCTACTGGGTGGGTGTGGCCTGAGTGCGTATGGCCTACTGGGTGGGCGTGACCAGCTCTACATTGTTCGTATCAAGGGTGCCTATGGGGGCCTGGGCAGGAGTGGGACAGATCTGAGGGTCTCTGGCAGAAGGAGGGTCTCTGGGCCAGGGCCAAGGCAGTGGGGGCCGTTCCCTCACTGTTTCCAGGATGGCTTCGCGGGCCACATGAAACCACTTCGCGGGCCGGATCCGGCCCCCAGGCCTTGTGTTTGACATGTCTGGGTTAGTTGGTTAGTAGTGACCTGTCCTTCTGGCAGACATTTGACTTGTCCCTTCAATTCTGTAATGAAATCCAATAATTCTAAATTAAGTTTAGAATTTCCCAAATTTTCAAATTTCTCCAAATTTGGAGAAAGGGAAAGTGTTCAATAAAATCAATTATACAGCTCCCTAAAACATTTTCTCTGTTATGATTTGATTTCACAAATTTAAATAGTTTCCATATGTAGAAACATATGGAAAATGAGTCAGCCCTGTAGAGCCTGAAGAACAATAAGGGGAGATTTAGGAGGCCAAGAAGTAAAAAAAAAAAACACACCAAAATCCCCACCCACAGTTTAAAATTACAGGTGAAGTCACTTCCTGAGATTCACTCTATCAGAGAAAAATTGCGTGGGTGAACTGTGTAGAAGGTTTATAATTAGAAGTACTTTAAGGACTTTCTACCTTCCCTAATCTTTAGCCTTTTCATTCACTTAAATACATCTGTCATAGGTAATTAGGGTTATTCTCTACTACCTGATCTGCCAGAGGCCTGAGAAGAACAGATCCATCGTCTTGGATGGAAAGTTTCCCAACAGGTGTGGAGATCTCTCTGTTCCTCTCCAGTATTGCTTCATTTAAAGTTTCAATAAAGACAGGCAGCAAAAATAAGCCACCATACATATCTAATGAATTATATTTGACTGGCTTACTATTTGTGTTATTGTGTTAATGACCTGTTTTGATCTTGTGGACTTTGAATGCCTCCATCCAATAAGATGTGTCAGAATACTATATTGTTCATTTGATAAACAAGAGAAGAAGTCATAAAAATCTTGGTGTCGTTGGCAATCTACTTATATCTATATCACTATTTGATTAATGCTATTGATTCTGTGGAACTCAAAGCAACATGCATAGTGTTCCTGTCTCCTACTTTCTCTGAAACAACCAGCCTATGAAGCAGGTTTGGCAGAGAGACAATGATTAGCCCAAAGTAATCCAACCACTGTGTCATGGTTCCGACAGACAGAGACAAAACAGAACTCCGAGGCTTGCAAGTTCCTCAAAGAACATGTTTATTGATACAAAGTCTGAATAGATATGTAACAATCTCCAATACAAAGTTAAGAAATTTCACCCATAAAGCTATGCAGGTTACCACATTCCCCAATACATCTTCTTGGCAGGCTTTTCATGAAATGCTCAGTCTGCAGTCCTGGGAGCAGCCAATGACCTTGGTTCCCTTCATCCTTCATCAGGGGAAGAGGGTATGTATTTTCCATACTGACAGCATTGAGAGACCTGAAATTAATGCATAATCTAAGAGAGCCATCTTTCTTTTCCTTGAAAAGTACGGGAGTGGTGATGGATGATTTAGCTGGCTGAATAAATCCTCTAGCTAAGTTTTTATCAATGTACTCTCTTAGTTCTTTCACTCTTTGGATGTCATAGAGTACATCCTAGGTTTGGGGACCTTGGCACTGGGCAGAAATTCAATAGCACAGTCTGTAACTTGGTGTGGGGGGAGGATGTCACATTCCTTCTCACTAAAGTCTTCTGCCAAATCTCTGTACTCAACAGGGACAAGTTGAATCCCCAGCAGCATTTCGGCTACAGTTTTTAGGATTTCATGGGACTTCCCATGAGTTTCACAAATGGCCAGTGTCTTTGTTTTATCATCAGTATCAGGCAGGGATACTGTTCCCAATCTTAATTTGCACACTCCCTCCTCCTGCCAGATGTGAGAATGCCATTTGTCAAACCACACTAGCCCCAAGCTTACTGCTTCAGTCACCTTCAGAACCTCCACAAAATGGATGATTTCCCAATGCCAACCCATTTCTAAACGTATAGGTACGGTTTGGTGCATGGCAGGGGCACATCTGTTTGAGCCTGCTCAAACCCCATGGGATGAGGCAATAGCTTGGCTCAGATGCCCACTTTCAGTACAGTGGGTAAATTAATTAAGCACCAAGAGCACCCCAAGTCAATTAGGACGCACAGATTCATGTGAGCCTGTTTTGGGCACTATCAGTTTGGCAGGAATGGCAAAAGGGAGAATGAACTGACTCACCATGGTGTCCTCCTTGCCTTCCTCATCACTGTCATATAGTGCCGGCATTTGCTGCACTTCTGCTTGGGGCTTGGCTTCAAGCTTGGCGGGAGGGGAGGCTTCAATGCCCTGGCCTTGACGCACCCAGTTGTTTTTTTCTCTTCCCCCTCTGGGAGCTCTTCATGGTTTTGTGGCAGCAACTGGCATACTCCTGGGTTGAGGGTAAGGAGCGGGGCACTCCACAGCATGATGACGCATCTGACCGCACTGGTAGCACTTGATGGGAGCCTTGGCTGGCGCTTAGGAGATGCTAGTGGCTGCAGAGGCTTGGAGATGTCAGCCGTAGAGGCCTTTCTCTTGGCCGCATGGCAGCTTGGGTTTGGTGTTGCTTGACTTTTGGGGGCAGTCCAGTTCAATGTCTAGCACCATTGCTATACATTAACACTCACATAATAGATTAGGAAAACCTCAAATGATGCAGGCTTGAAGCATCCTGTTTGAAGTAATTGACCAGTGACCATTCAGGCCACTGCCCCAACCAGTCAGCAACAATTCTTAATTCACAGACGTACTCTTTTGTGGGGCAACAACTTTCCCTCAGGCAGTGGATTTCTTTCTCAGCCATCAGTACTCTGGATTCATCTTCAAACTGACTCCTCAGTTGCTCCATGAATAGATTAATGTCATGCAATTCAGGAGCCCCCTCATCATGGAGGTTGGTCACCCAGTCAGCTGCTTGCCCCTATAGGTTTGCCACTACTGCATTCACCATCATAGCCCCATCCAGGTAGGCATAAACATAGCGATCCAAATGAGCCCACACCTAGTTTAGGAAGAAGGTCAACTTCTTCGGATCCCCATGGAAGGTGGGCTTGATGGGAGGTGGCTTGAATCTTGGTGGGGCCACCTGCACCAGCTGCTGGGCTTGGGCAGCTTCCTGGTCTTGGGGACATGGCTGAACCACTCTCTGGACTTCTTTTGGCTGGGCTCCAGGACTGGCATTCAGAGGCTATGGCAAAGGGCTTGGCTGGGATACAGGGCTCAGTATCGCAGCTGGTTAGGGGGTGGGAGAAGCAGCACGGGCTCTGGCAGTTGGGCTGGAAGTCTGATGAGGGGGGGAGAGATGGGTAGTTTTGGGCATTTCTCCCCATGGCATCCACCTCCTAGGCAACAGGAATTGTATCTTTTACCTCCAGCCAGCCAAACATCTCCTTCAGCAATAAAAGCTCCTCTCCAGTGGTTATAGGAGTGCTTCTGTGCCGAGGGGCAGCCTCACCTCAGAAGAGGTCCACTAAGGCTGTAGTTCCTTCCTGCAGTACCAGTTTCCCAGGTTGGATCAACCTGGTTTTTGGCTGAGTCCCTGCCAATGATGCCTCCTCAATGGCTGGAGCACCAGCCTGCACTCCGACAGCCTGAGTCCTGTTGCCGCTAGCAACGGTATCAATTTTCTCCTCCCGCTCAAGTCTTCATTAAGTCTTTACCGTTCTCCCAAAAGTGAATGGGTAGGTGTCTGGGGACCAGCAACCCACAAAATTAAGTTTTTAGGAGACTTGGTTTAATGTTTAGTGTAGCGAAGCACCTGGTAAACCCTCCTCCCTCTGTGCTATGTGTCAACCGATAATGAGTAGGGAAAATGGCTGCAGCCATGCTCATTTTCAAAGTTGACACACTATCTTTCATCCTCATTGTCCACTGATTGAAATTGTTATAAATATAAATATTCTATTTTATTTTTAAAGCATAAAAGTGATCACTAAATAATTTTTCAGGCAAATTTTGAGGATTAAAACTATATTTGATTCTAGCATATTTAATTTCTACTTTAGATGACAATACAAGCATAAATGGATATTCATCCCATCTTCCTTGTCTTTTGAGAACTCAGCAGTCTTTATAAAATAATCTAGTTTATCCCCCAAATCTCCAATTTTGGACTACTCTGTGTATCCCAGTTACTTCTTTAATTGCTGGCAGATGAGCAGAAATGAGATGAGATCCTGTATTTTTCTGAGGCTCCTTGCTTTGAATTGAGTCAATTCAAATAATTTAATAAAAATATTATTTTTTGCTTATTTGATTTCTACAGCTGCCCATCTCAACAAGTGACACTCAGTTATGTACATCATAAAAACAAAACAGTTGAAAACAATTTTAAAAATACAACATAAATATAAGGTAAAGGTAAAGGTTCCCCCGCACATGCGTGCTAGTCGTTTCCGACTCTAGGGGCCGGTGCTCATCTCCGTTTCAAAGCCGAAGAGCCAGCGCTTGTCCGAGGACGTCTCCGTGGTCATGTGGCCGGCATGACTAGACGCCTAAGGCGCACGGAACGCTGTTACCTTCCCACTGTAGTGGTCCCTATTTTTCTACTTGCATTTTTACGTGCACGTTGCCAAATAAAACTATTGCCGTAGATGTTGGGATAGCCAAGAAATTAACACATCTCCAATTTGATCTGGCAGGTTGGGCATGTTATGAATCCCAGCAGCCAAAGAATGTCAACTGGCAGGGACAAGGAGACATGCTTGACAGTCCGGATCCCAAGCCTGGGCAAATAAACAGGTCTTCACAGTTTGAGGGTCATCTCAATCTCTCAAGAGAAAATGTTCCAGAGGGCAAGGGTTACAGCAAGAGAAAGCATGTCTCCTTGTTCCTGCCAGTTGATATTCTTTCGCTGATGGGACTTGTAACATATCCAGCCTGCCAGACCAAATTTGATGGGTAAGAAACAACAGAAAAGTGGATCCCTTAGGTAGGCTGGTCCTAAGCTATGAAAGGCTTTAAAAATAACAACCAGCATCTGAAATGCAACCAGTTCACATAGCAGTGATGTCAACTATCTGACACAATTTACTACCCAAGCAGCCACATTCTGCATCAGTTGAAGCTTCTGAATGCTTTTAAAGGGCAGCCCCCTATAGTTATGAGAGTTATGTGCAGAAATCTATTGAATTCCAAACTGATTCACAAGAATACAATTCAATAGAACGTACTGAATCTACTAAAGCTTTGTTTCAAATATTTGCAGTCTTATCCCTTTTCTCCTCTGAATTTTTGCCAGTTTTGTGATCATGTAAAACACCTAGGAAGTTTTAATTTCCACCTGACATGTTCACCGTCTGGAGGTTTTTCAAGGCTCGGATTTCCCAAACAAGTCTGAAAGACCAGGAAGAGTCAGATGCCCTTGGATTGTACAGAGGAAACATTATTTCCTGTGGTTACTAAGAATTCTTTTGTATAGGTTATATATTTGCATTCTTAATAAGTAATTACATCATTGATGTAAGTCTATCACAATTAGAGAAAACTTGAGATGTTATGCACAGACATAAACTTAAAAGAAGAAACATTTTTTTCTATTTACAAACACAAAAATTCTTAGATAACTGAAGGTGCATTGAGTATGGAAATCATAGAACAATGTTATAGTGTTATATTTCCTACAACATCTCAGGTTTATGTATTAGTGCAACCAATGTATGAAACAACAGAGTAGCAAAATGAAGGCAAAAATTGCACTAGTTAAGAAATATGTAATTGGTGGTATGGTATGATATCAACTCATAAAAGATGGGGAAGCAAATATGCAAAAGACAGTTAACCAGTGGAACAGCTTGCCTTCAGAAATCGGTGCTCCATCACTAGAGATTTTAAGAACAGACTGGACAACCACTTGTCTGAGATGGTATAGGTTCTCCTGCTCGAGCAGGGGCTAGACTAGAAGACCTCCAAGATCCCTTCCAGTTCTATTCTACTCTAAAATGAAATAAAGCTCCCCTTCTGCAACCCTACTTCAGTTGGTAGAAATGGTACAGGTGCAGCTGTAGCAGAAAGTTCTGCTACTATTTTGAAAGAATGAGGCTAGTAGTGATGATGACAGTCTTCAGTCTTTCTGGAGCAAAGGTCACCCACACATGTTTTGAAAAGAAGACATCAATCCTTCTGCACCAAATGTAGCAACCTTAAGGCAAAAGCCAATTATGACAGAATGCAACTTGCTTGACACACACGCACACCCCAACAGTGAACAAAAGTTTATGGTTGTGCAATCATATCTAACTCCTGCATGAGAGGTGATTTCTAGACTCACAGGAAGTGAAGAACATGACTAGAGTTCTGCTGAATCAGATGTAAACTCCAACTAATTTAGCATCTTCCCCCCCCCCCCCACATCCAGACAGCTTGGGAACTCACAAATAGTTCCTTTTCCTCTAGTAATCACGGGGCTGAGCAGTAAGCAGCTTCTGAGCTAAAGTCATTGATTCCTAACACTAGCAAATTCCAAATACTAGCAAAGTCAGATGAATTTTTTCAGCAAAAAAACCATCATTGACTAATTCTTATTTTTCAGGGGCTTTTTTTGTACATCAACAATAACTTTGCTGTTTGCATTGGGACCAATGTCCCCTGAATTGCAAAGGAAAATCATATTTCACCTGTTGACCAGTTACAATAAAATCTGTTTCTGCAGAGAAGCAAATCTTAATTCAAATATTAATATCAAGGATTTGGCTGTAGTTAGGAAATGACACATAAAAACACAAGCCAGGAGTAACATGAATATTCATATTTACCCAATTGGATGGAAAGTTACTTTTTGCATATTCACTATAATTAGGTTTCGGGTTGTTTTCTTTAACATTAACATTCTGTCTCAAACTTTGAATATGAACATGGGTCTCTTTGGATTATTAATAATGCACTTATATGACTAGGTTCATTCCACATGCTAAAGCCGTGGTGGCGAACCTATGGCACGGGTGCCACAGGTGGCATGCAGAGCCCTCTGTGTGGGCACGCGTGCTGTTGCCCCAGTCCTAGGCCTTCAGCTTTAGGCCTCTGCCACCATGTGCAAAAAAAAAGGTTAAATCAATCAATCAATTTCAACTTCTCACGGGAAAAAAAGTTCTCGCAAAGTTGGAATTGATTGAACTTTTTAGTCCCACCCAGTCTGCTGTTACCACTGCAGCCATGCCCACACAATGGGCCATGCCCACACCCACCAAAGGGCCATGCCCATCTGACACCCGATGTTACATAAGTGGTTTTGGGGTTGCAGTTTAGGCACTTGGTCTCTAAAAGGTTTGCCATCACTGTGCTAAAGCATAATATGATTTCTTGGTTTAACTTAATACATTCTGTGAAACCAACCTTTGAGTTTCCAAACTATACATTCTTGTGCTATACAGTATGAATCTAAGCAATCATGGTTAAACAATGATTTATGACAGTGCATTAATCCAATCCATGTACATTTCTGTTAAAGCTCACCTATACGCATATTAGATATATGCATATAAGAATGTAATGCATATGTGTGTGGGTATGTATGTGTGTGTGTGTATACTCACACACACACACATATATACATATACACTTATGCATTATATATATATTATATATACAGATATGAATTATATATATGCATGTGTGTCTGTGTGTGTACACACACACACACAGAAAGAGAGAGAGAGAGAGAGACAGAGAGACAGAGAGACAGAGAGACAGAGAGACAGAGAAGACAGTTACTTGTCTGAAATGGTATAGGTTCTCCTGCTTGTGCAAGGGGCTGGACTAGAAGACCTCCAAGGTTCCTTCCAGTTCGATTCTATTCTATTCTATTCTATTCTATTCTATTCTATTCTATTCTATTCTATTCTATTCTATTCTATTCTATTCTATTCTATTCTATTCTAGATTTGGGGTGCAAAAACCTGAGAACCAGTAAACAGCAGCAAAGACATTCAAAAAACACTTTGCTGCCCACAATATTTTCCACCTTGTAGTTCTAAATTATTTTCAGGAACATAAATATACACATTAAATACATTATTAAACACTTCTATTGTCTGTATATTGTGTGGATCTCTTTGTTTGTTATGTATGTACAACATGCCATACAAGTGATTTTTTTTTCTTTTTATCCAGCTCCACTTCTGTGTGAGACACAATAGACACAAAGATTTTTTTTATTTTACTCTTAATAAATATATTGTAGAATACATTATGTGTCACAGTCTCCTTTGGCAAGATGGGTGTCATACACATTTGGTAAATAAATAGATAAATAAGTAAATAATTTTATAACATATGTTATTCACAAGCAGTATAGACACTTTGTTTCTGTGTGTGTGTGTGTGCATGCACACATGTATGCATGTGCGTGTGTGTACATGTATTGCAAGTACAAGAAAAAAACCCACCTAGAAAATAAAGGAAATAGATTGAAATGAGAATGACAACTTTATTTTAAAGATAGCTTTAAAAAAAAATCAAAAACATTAAAATAAACCTGCACATTGGAATATCTTTAACCAATTTAAAAGCTGCTTTCACTGCAAAGATAAATTAGTGTTTAAATTAGATTATTATGTAATAATGACTGTAATCATTATAACTAGTATCACTCACATTTTAAATTGGAAACCTAGATTTTAAAAATTGTCTCTGCTATGAAGTTTATCGAACTTATCAAATCACATTAAAACTACAATCTTTGGATTGAAGAAACCAAAACCATAGTTGTGGTACAAGTATGAGATTATAATTACAAAATATATTATTATTAAATGGTAGGAAATTCTTCATTCTGGTTAATCACAGTGCCAAACTACACATTGTCTCTTATGCAATTTGGCAACATACTTATTTACTTTATTTACTTATTTAGTTGTTTGTTTATTTGTTTGTTTACTTCCTTTCTTACTTACTTACTTACTTATGCCAACTCACCACAGGACAATTTTCCATGGGATAAAAGTTACATAAAGCTGAAGAAATTGTGAAATGGAATCATTAAAGAAAAGATGCCAAAGGAGGGACAAAATGAAACATGAATGTCAAACATTAAAATATTTTTAACATTATTTTAAATAATTAAATAAGATTGTTGAATTATCCTTTGGTGAGTTTCTCGCAGCGAATTGGCCATGGAGAATTGGCAGCCATGAGTTGGCCACAGCAAGTTGGCCATGGAAAGTTGTCCCATTCTGTCCCATCTTGTCTAGAGGCAACTTTCCTACCCAGCAGCATCTCTGAAATGTTTTCTCTTTCCCCAGAATTCAATTAAGAGTTTGGAAAAAATTCAAAGAAGAGCAACTAAGATGCTTTTTAGCCTGGAGGCTAAAACATACAAAGAACGGCTGCGGGACTTGGGTTTGGCTAGTCTAAACAAAAGAAGAAATAGGAAAGATATGATAGCAGTATTCCAGTAACTGAGGGGCTCCCACAAGGCAGAGGGGGCAGGTTGTCTACCAAAGCACCAGATGAAAGGATGAGAAACAATGGTTGGAAACTGATCAAGGAGAGAAGCAACCTGGAATTAAGGAGAAACCTCCTGACAGTGAGGACAATTAACCAGTGGTACAGCTTACCTCCAGAAATCGTGGGCACTCCATCACTGGAGATTTTTAAGAAAAGGCTAGACAATCTCCTGTCCAAGATGGTGTAGGTTCTCCTGCTTAAGTGGGGGGCTGGACTAGAAGGCCCCCAGGGTCCCTTCCAGGTCTATTCTGTTCTGTTCTATTCCAAGCTAGTGTCAGCTTTTAACACCACTCACATAAATGGCTTATTAATTTAAAAAAAGATTAACATTTTTTTTGAAATCCCAGAACAGCAAAGAATCTCACTACACAAAGTCTTCCAAGTCCGGCTGAAAATTGGCAACTTTATTGCAAAAGAAAGGACAAGTTTGGCTGTAAATGCCACCTATTTATGTCCAGAAACAATAAATGTACAGTACTGGAATTGTATTATATATGTGTATACAAAGCGTTAGCAATAAGTTAAACCCGTTATTTCATTTATTACTGTGAGGGAAACAAATCTGACAGGAGAACATGCGGGAACTTTGACAGCTGTCAAAGTTCCCCGCCAGGGCGCAGGCGCAGCCACTGACAGCTCACGGCTGTCAAAACACCGAGCCATGCGGAAATAAGAACTGTCAAGAGAAGACGGCGACGATTGGCTCAGCTAGACGCGGCGCCAAAAGAAACAATCCTGATTGGTCCTCACGGACAGCTGCCGGCTATAAAAGCCGGACAAGTTATTCTGTTTTTGCCTTGCTCTAAATAAAGTTCTAGTTAAGTAACCTGTCGTCCCGAGTGGTCCTTCGGCTACTTCACTGGCGATGAGGGTGGGATCGCTCCTGATATGAAGTCACAGCCGAGGAAGAGAGTTCCCGGCCAGAGCTGTCACTGGAAGTTTTTAACTTCCGAAAGGAGCAAGACCAGGACCGGACGACATGGCCAACTTCGGGCGTGTGAGGGAATTCGATACCTGCCATCCGGAGAGATGGCAATCACACCTGGGGCAAGTCGAGGGGTTCCTCCTCGTCAGCAAAATCACCGACGACAGAGCAAAGGCCGCCGCCCTCCTGTACATCAGCGGACCCCCAGTATACAACACTGCCGTCGGGCTGTTCAGCCCGATACCCATCACCGAAGTCTCCTACGCGGACCTAGTCGACCAGCTCAACAAACATTATATGCTGGCCCGCTCAGAGCTGTATTAGCGAGTACAATTCGCCCAGAAGAAGCAGCAACCAGACGAGCCCGCAAACGACTTCATCGCCAGGGTCAGGCATGCCGCTCGTAACTGCTGCTTCCCCGACCTGGAAGACTGCATCAGGGACCAGGTGGTGATAGGGTTGAGGGACGAGCGTCTCCAGAAAAAACTGACATCAAAACCTGACATGAGTCTAGCCGAACTGACCCGAGAGATAATGGCCTATGAATATAACCACAAGAAAAAAACGACCACCACAACACCAGAAAGTCCAGCAACCGTATACCACGAAAACGCAACCCTCAGTGACAGCGACGAGTCAGTGGACTTCACAGACGGTGAGGCCCTTCAGCGCAGGATGGAACGTCGACAACAGCGGAGAAGCGACACGTCCGATCGACAAAGAGCCAGAAACCCCCTGCCACCACGAAACGAGCAACGGGCCACCTGTGCCAGCTGCGGGGGCAACCATGCCCGGGGAAGCTGCCAGTTCCGGAACGCAAAATGCCACAATTGCGGAAAAACCGGCCACATCAAACCAGTGTGCCGAAGCCGACCCCGCGACAACGTGCATGATCTGGAGGCCAACCCCCAGGTAGGCCAACCACTCAGGCCAACATGGGAGGAACGCCAGGAGTCCTAGTGGAAACAATAGATAAGGTGCATAGCCTAAGTCCAAAAGTAAGGATCAGGGTAAAAATTCAGGGAGTCACCTGCCTCATGGAGGTGGACTCCGGGTCAGCAGTCTCCTTAATATCGTTCAAAACATATCAGGAGATCTGCCAGCGAAGCAATAGGGAAATTCCCCTTAAAAAAACCCAGGTCCATCTAGCAGATTTCCAAAAAAAACCCATTCCTCTAGAAGGGAAGGCTAAGGTCGCTGTAGAATACAAAAAATTCAAGGGACCACTAGAAGTCTTAGTGACTCCAGGGAACCACACCAACCTAATTGGGCTGAACTGGTTCAGCCCTCTGGGCATCGCCATTACCGGGGTAAACACAGTACAAGCCTCTAGCCTCGAAGCCGTCTGCAACAAGTATGCAGACGTCTTTGATGGCACACTAGGGAAATACACCGGCCCTCCCATCTCCTTAAAATTAAACCCAACCATCCAGCCCATAAAGATAAGGGCTAGGAGGGTTCCATTTGCCCTTAAAGAAAAAATAGAAAACGAGCTAGAACGCCTCGTAGGACTAGGGGTGCTGGAACCTACTGAAGGGGGAAGTTGGGAGACCCCAATAGTCACCCCAGTTAAACCTAACGGGGAAATTAGATTATGTGCAGACTATAAGGCGACCCTTAATATAGCCCTCAGCCCCCATGCTTACCCGGTGCCAGCGGTAAGGGACGTCCTTGCTTCCATCCGCTCCGGCGCCATTTTCACAAAGCTTGATCTGACGCAGGCGTACTTGCAACTGCCTGTCACAAATGACACTGCGGAAGCTCAAACAATTGTCACCCACCGCGGTGCCTTTAAAGTGAACAGACTCCAATTTGGCATATCGGCAGCCCCGGGTATCTTCCAAGGTATCATGGAGAAAACCTTAAAAGGGATACCCGGGGTCTGCCCCTATTTCGACGATGTTCTCATCGCCGGGGAAAACGAAGCAAACTTAGCTGACAGACTGTCAGCTGTGCTGAGCCGGCTCAGAGAAGCCGGTCTCAAACTAAAACACGAAAAGTGCTCCATCGGAGTCACTTCCACAGAATTCCTAGGGTACAAAATAGACGCCCAAGGCATCCACCCCACCACAGAAAAACTAAAGGCTATTCAGACAGCTCCCAGTCCAAAAAATAAACAAGAGCTCCAAGCCTTTTTGGGGTTATTAAACTTCTACCATGCTTTCCTTCCCCACAAAGCCACGATAGCAGAGCCTCTCCATAGGCTCCTAGACAAGGGAACTGCCTGGTCCTGGACCAAAGCACATGAAGATAGCTTCCAGTCATTAAAAAAAATTATCTGTAACAGTTCAACAGTCACCCTCTTCAGAGAAGACACACCAGTATGCATCGCTTGCGATGCATCTCCCTATGGAATTGGGGCAGTATTAAGCCATCTATACAAGGATGGCACCCAAAGACCCATAGCTTTTTATTCACGCACCCTGTCAAAAGCTGAAAGAAACTACGCCCAAATCGATAGAGAAGCACTAGCAATAGTCGCAGGGGTAAAAAAGTTCCATGACTACCTTTATGGGAGACCCTTTACCATATTCACGGATCACAAACCCCTACTAGGAATATTCACTTGGGATAAAACAACCCCACAGATTCTTTCACCAAGAATACTGCGTTGGTCCACTTTCTTATCTGCATATTCATACAAATTAATACATAAACCAGGAAAGGAATTGGGACACGCAGACTACCTCAGCAGGCTGCCAATTCAAGGCAAGGACCCGGACCCAGCCCCGGCAGGGCTAATTCTGGCAATATCCCAACTTCCTGACTGCCCCCTCTCTGCTAAAATTATAGCTAAAAATTCAGCTAAGGACAAAATACTCAGCAGAATCCTCAGGTGGACGACAACAGGATGGCCAGCAAAAAATCCACACCCTCAATTCCAGCCATACTATAACAGGAAAAACGAAATGTCTTCACACATGGGATGCCTTTTGTGGGGAAACAGGGTAGTGATACCTGACAAAAACATAGCACAAACATTAGACACATTACACGAAGGGCATCCAGGCATTGTTAAAATGAAAGCTCTGGCCAGAAGTTATGTCTGGTGGCCTGGCATTGATAAAGAGATAGAAAAATATGTGGGAGGGTGCTACGCCTGTCAGTCAACACGAAGCGAGCCACCCCAAGCCCCAATTCATAAATGGGAAACTACAAAAAACCCATGGTCACGCATACATCTAGATTTTGCAGGACCAATCCAAGGGCAGAGTTTCCTAATAATAGTTGACAGCTATTCAAAATGGTTAGAAGTAATTCCCCTTAGAAAAACCACTTCAGGGGCCACCATACAAGCCCTTAGAAAAATATTCGCCACCCACGGCCTCCCAGACACCATGGTCTCAAACAACGGACCTCAATTCACCTCTCGTGAATTTCAGATGTTTGCTATGAAGAACTGTATTAGATTGGTCACGTCTGCACCGTTCCACCCATCGACGAACGGGATGGCTGAAATTATGGTGCGCTCGACTAAAGAAGCATTAAAAAAGTTCATAAAAGGGAACTGGCAGCGTCGACTCAGCCAGTTCCTAATGTCACAACATACAACTCCCTGCACAACAACCGGCAAGACACCAGCATAACTAAGATGGGGGAGGAGACTGATAACGCGCCTCGACAGACTTCATCCAGACACTTACACCGCGGAGCCAGATCACCCCCGCCACCTCGAACATTAAAGCCTGGGCAAATGATCTGGGCACGATCATACTCAACCAAACAAAAATGGGTCCAAGGGACAGTGTTACAACAAACAGGACCCATTTCCTACCTAATACACACACCTACTGAAGGCAATCTACGACGGCACATTGATCAGCTCAGGCCAAGACAACCACAACACCACCCAGACCCTCACCCACAGGACCTCCAAAACCCACCCCCTGGAAACTTATTGCCGATACCAAATCAAGGGGAGGAGGATCAGGAGGACTTGCCTCTACCAGAGCCAGACATCATACCACCCCAAGGCGTTCAAACAGGAACAGAAGAGCCCCTACATATTTGAAAGACTACCAATGGGCCGGCTCCAACAACCAACAAGGGGGAGGAAACACTCCAGGGGAGGGGTAAGGGGTGTATTATATATGTGTATACAAAGCGTTAGCAATAAGTTAAACCCGTTATTTCATTTATTACTGTGAGGGAAACAAATCTGACAGGAGAACACGCGGGAACTTTGACAGCTGTCAAAGTTCCCCGCCAGGGCGCAGGCGCAGCCACTGACAGCTCACGGCTGTCAAAACACCGAGCCATGCGGAAATAAGAACTGTCAAGAGAAGACGGCGACGATTGGCTCAGCTAGACGCGGCGCCAAAGGAAACAATCCTGATTGGTCCTCACGGACAGCTGCCGGCTAGAAAAGCCGGACAAGTTATTCTGTTTTTGCCTTGCTCTAAATAAAGTTCTAGTTAAGTAACCTGTCGTCCCGAGTGGTCCTTCGGCTACTTCAGGAATATCTTTCCCTTTTTAATAAATGTTAAATATAAGTGGCGAACCTTGGCATTCAAAATCAGTTGCTTTGCAAAAGGTTTAGTTTAATTTCTGTTTTAAAAAATGAAAAATAATAGCTGTGTTAATCTTTGTTGATTAAAAAAAGATATCAGGAGTCAGATAGCACCTTTCCCATCTAACAAATCTGAGTAGCAGCTCATGCCATTAGATGCTTGCTTGGCTGAGGAATTCTGGGAGTTGAAGTCCACAAGTCATAAAAGGGCCAAGTTTGAAGACCTCTGGTCTACATCATCAACCTGTCCTTCCTTCCCTTCCTCCTGGTTTCACCCCAGTATAAAGCCTATGTCACTCTGGCCACTCTGTGCATCCAAAGAGACATGAGCAGGAGCTCATAAAAGCATATGCCTCTCAATAAAATCTGTTAGTTGGAAAAAGTGCTCCCAGTCTCTATATACAGTACTTGGGTCTAGTGCAGGGGTGGGGAACCTTGGCTCTTTTATGACTTGTGGACTTCAACTACCAGAATTCCTGAGGAATTCCTGGTCTAGTGATTGAGGTGTCAGGCTAGAAAGCAAGAGACTGTGAGTTCAAGTCCTGCCTTAGTCTTGAAAGCCAAGACTGACCTTGGGCCAGTCACTCTGTCTCAGCCCAACTCACTTCACAGGGTTTGTGTTGTGGGGAAAATAGGAGGAGGAGGGAGGTGATGAATATGTTTTGACACCTGGAGTTATTTGTAAAAATAATAAAGGCAGGAAACAAACAAACAAACAAACAAACAAATGTTTTTTTTAAAATTTTCCCCCACCTGATTGATCTTGAAGTTAACTATTCAGGAAACAAGCAATATCCCTTTCATACATGCAAGCAGTCTCATGACACTTTTTCAAAAGGGCCAGAGTTTATGTCATATGAGCGTGATACTGCTTTCATCATTTCGCCATTAAGTGCCTCCCACCATTGAAACCTCTGACCGTGTCAAAAGAAGACTCATTTCAGCAAGTGACCTGACAAGGCCTTCTGCTGTTGCCTGTCATCAAGCCATCATTTTATTTTCTCAACAAGACATTGCTCTGGAGAACTATAGGAAATGCCAGGATTCAATTCAATCAGAATAGAGCTGGAAGGGACCTTGGAGTTCTTCTAGTCCAACCCCCTGCCCAAGCAGGAGACCCTATACTGTTTCAGATAGGTGGCTGTCCAGTTCTTTCTTAAAACCTTCAGTGATGAAGCACCCACAGCTTCTGAAGGCAAGCTGTTCCACTGGTTAATTGTCCTCACTGTTAGGAAGTTTCTCCTTGATTCCAAGCTGCTTCGTTCGTTGATTGGTTTCCATCCCTTGTTTCTTGTCTTGCCTTTTGGTGCTTAGGTAGAAATTTCTAGACATCCCTATGTCTCCTCCCATTATTGTAGTATCCGTTTGAGTAGTGCAATAGTGGTAGCTTAAGAGTCTTGTAACATTGGGAGGACTGAGAATAATGTGTATCAAGACTCTTTTTCAATAGCCACTGAAGTATTGTGGTTGCCACCCTTCACTGATAAGACTTATGGAGGGGAAGCCTAGCAAAACCAATTCAGATCTGGATCTGCCCTTCAGTCAAAGTGTCTCCTTTATTAGGAGTTGTAGGAGAAAACTCCTGCAAGTCCCTTGGACTGCAAGGCGATCAAACCGGTCAGTCCTAGAGGAGATCAACCCTGACTGCTCTTTAGAAGGCCAGATCCTGAAGCTAAAACTCAAATACTTTGGCCACCTAATGAGAAGGAAGGACTCACTGGAGAAGAGCCTAATGCTGGGAAAGATTGAGGGCAATAGAAGAAGGGGACGACAGAGAATGAGGTGGCTGGATGGAGTCACTGAAGCAGTAGGTGTGAGCCTAGATGGACTCCAGAAGATGGTGGAGGACAGGAAGGCCTGGAGGAACATTGTCCATAGGGTCGCAATGGGTCAGACACGACTTCGCAACTAACAACAACAACAACAGGGAGTCCCCACCCCAAGTAGAATTGCAAGCTTAGTATTTTCCAGTACAGGAGTGAGCATAGTCTTTGCAGATTGGCATTGACAAGCCATAACATATGTCTTGATTTCCTTTCTTGCTGTCATACTATTTTCACAACCTCACATCCGGGTAGTGATGTTTAGAAGGAGGAGCAGGAAACACGTCCTATGGGAAATACAAGCTTGCTTAGTAAGAAGCACTGATTTTTCCCGGTAAGAGTTTATACTACTAGATGATTCTTCCGTTTTGAATTAGACATCTTTCTAGCAGGGGCATGTCATTTCAAAAGTAGTGATGCAAACCGAAGAAACATTTTGCTGCTGGCATGTTAGGTAATCTTTTCTAGCAGCCCAAGTTACTGACAGAGATGGAGAAGGAAAGAAATATTGTTGTTTTTTTTTACATTTTCCTTCCTTCACATGCTTCTTTATACTAGGAATAGGTTTGTCCTTGTTTGCATCACCACTGTGGTATCAAGAGTTTTTTGGCAATGGCACAGGCGAAAAGACAAGCAAGTTTGTCATGACATACATACATAATCATAATCTAAGTGTGAGTGTTTTATAAAGGTTTAAACTTCATATGAGCCACAAATGGTGTCTGGCTAATATAAGTCTTCATATACAGTAGTTCTTAAGAAATAAATCCATTGAATATGAGGTTTATTCCTAAATTAGTGGTAGAGAAAACTTAGCTTTTCTCTTTTTTTTCTAATCAAGCATCTGAGCAATCTAAATCATTTTTTAAAGTAATACATAAACGCATTTCCACAGAGAAGATACATTTCTGGATCCTGATTGTTTAACTGAAGGTGTCTGGGGCATGCCAACTCTGCCAGATCAAAAGGGGAGGTAGATACTGTGCAAGATAAGCAGTACTTCAATTAACCAGGCCCTTTGCCATGTAAGGTTTTATAGGTACAGTAATGACCGACACATTGAATTGTACCCAGAATCAAACTGACAACCTGTGCAGCTTGTGAAGCAAAGCTATTACGTTACATACACTGCTGTGTACTGGAGCAGTTAAAGTTTCTGGATGGTCTTTAAGGGCATTTCACTGTACAATGTGTTGCAGTAGTCAAGCTGCAATGTGACCAGTCTGAACCTCCAATCTAGGAAAGGACATGTGGCATCCTAGATGAAGTAGTACAAAGGCTTCCTGGTCACAGTTGCCACCTTCTCTTCAAGCAGGAGTTATGAATCCAAGAAGTCACCCAGGTTGTGCATTGCCTTTGAATGGTTGTTATAAGATTCCTTCTTAGAAGGCTTCTAGTCATTAAGCTTAGAATTAGGCTTCGAATCACCTCTTGATTCTGAAACTAGAGCCACAGCTTGTTACAGGGGTGAAATTATATCAAATCTCTCTGTGCAAGTTTCTCTTCCTTGTTTCTTCTCTGACATCATTAGTTTCTGCCTCCTCACATCTTTCATCCCTGCCTCTATCATTCTGAAGTAGCTCTTCTTATTTTGCTGTCTAATTAGGCTGAACTTAAAAATATAAGCAGGTTAGATTTCGTTACATGAAGCCGCTGGGTGAGATCATTCGTGGCTTTGGAGTTGGGTAGCATCAATATGCTGATGATACCCAGCTTTTTATTTCGACCCCAAACCACCCCAGTGATGCCCTCGACGTGATGTCCCGCTGCCTGGAGGCGGTCCGGGTCTGGATGGGGAGGAACAGGCTTCGACTCAACCCTGACAAGACTGAGTGGCTGTTCGTGCTGGCATCCCGGGAAATTCTGATTATTCCATCTCTGGCCATGGGGGGTGAGCTATTACCCCCCGTAGATAGGGCTTGTAACTTGGGGGTCCTTCTAGATTCACAGCTCTCTTTGGAAGAGCATATTGGAGCTGTGACTAGGGGGGCCTTTGCCCAGGTTCGCCTGGTGTGCCAGTTGCGACCCTATCTAGACCGGGATGCCTTGCATACAGTCACTCATGCGCTCGTGACTTCTCGTCTAGACTACTGTAATGCTCTATACATGGGGCTGCCCTTGAGGTCCACCCGGAGACTTCAACTGGTGCAGAATGCAGCCGTGCGGGTTGTCTTGGGGGTTTCCCGATACTCCCATGTTACACCTTTGCTCCGCGAGCTGCATTGGCTACCGGTTGCTCTCCGGGTGAGGTTCAAGGTGTTAGTGATGACTTACAAAGCCCTTCATGGCATGGGTCTGGATTACCTACGGCAACACCTGCGGCCGGCATCAACTTCCCTCCATCCAATGCGCTCCCACAGAGAGGGCCTCCTCAGGGTGCCTCCAATCAAAGAATGCCGATTGGTGGCCCCCAGGGGGAGAGTGTTCTCTGTGGGCGCGCCAGACCTATGGAACCGCTTACCGGTCGAGCTCCGGATGGCCCCCGACCTTCGCTCCTTCCGGCGCGATCTCAAAACCTTCTTTTTTGAACAAGCTGGCCTGGTCTGACGGGATGGGGTTGGGTTTTTTATAATTAGTTTTAATTTTTAATATGTATCAATTATGGGCATAGTTGTTTAATCACTTTTTATTTTTTGTATCCTGTTTTTTATTATGTATTGCCCTGTTCACCACCCTGAGTCCTTCGGGAGAATGGCGGTATACAAATTAAATTTTTACATTAAATTAAATTAAATTAAATTAATATTTGGATGAGACCAACAAAAAATACCAAAGCTATTAAAAGTAAACCAGATTTTTTTTAAAAAAAAAATAAGAAAATAAAGAAAGCCACTTCCATATTATGGCAAGGAAACTCTATAGGTGTGTCCATGAAGTCATTACCTATTTCTCTTGAAATTAATTTCTTAAACCAAATCTTACTATTCTCTTTTCCAGCTTGACAAAAGGATGCCAATCTAAACTCTGGATAGAGATTATTCTATTAAGGATAGGACCATCACAAAGAAAGCCATCTTTGGGCTCCCACCAATCTCATTTCTGGGAGACATCAGCATCTCCATACTTCAAGTATTTAGCAGTTATGAGTTCAGCTTTAGCTACTAAAACCAATACTTTGAATTTTACCTAGAAACCTACTGAGAATCAAGGTACCACCTATAATATAGGTGCTTCATACAGATAGCTGTAATGAGTGTCACCTACTAGCACACAAAAAGTTGCATTCTTCACCAATTGCAGATTATGAGTACCAAGGTAGCCCTACCATGTTAGAATACTCTGTCCTGGTGCTAAGAAGGATCTGAGTTTTATTAATTACAGAATTAGATTGAATATTGCACTTTAAAAAGTTCTACATGCCCGAAGCATTCAGCCTTGATATTAATGTTTATTGGAAACGTGGAATGACTCTGCAAAACTTTTTAAGACCTGCATTCTAGTTATAAATTCCATCCAGCATAAGCGTTACCTAATCTAAGTTTATTTTAGTTTATAGTAGTGCTATTTTGAACCATCCTACATAAAGACACACTCAAAGATATAGAGGTATGTTAAAATTGCTTCAGGCATTACAGGAAACATCATGTATAACATGACTCATGTGTTTAACTGTCAGTATTTCTTAACAATATGCAGAAACAAATACTTTTAAAAGACACACACAAAATCTCTCTGCACGTTAAACCTGAATCTCTGCCAGGTGATTTTTTTTTTCCTTTGGATATTATGACAAAACACAATAGGCTAAAGGATGAATTATGAAATCACAACAGTCTAGTAATAAAACAGAAAATTTGCAGTTGCAGAAACAGAAAAGCAATGAAACATCCCCAGCACAATGGCCACTACAACGAGGTAGGTAAAATGAGGACCCAGATTGTTGGGGGCAATTAAGCTGACTTTGTAATAATGCCGCTTGGGGTGTGTGTGTGAAGCCCTAATAAGCAGGCATATACATAGAATGAAGGCTACTGCTAAGCTTGTAAGCCGCCCTGAGTCTTCGGAGAAGGGCGGGATATAAATGGAATTAAAATTAAAAAAAAAATTTCAATGCCATCCACAGGGGAGATGAAAAAGTCACTTTGGTAGAATCTATAACAACTTTTGCAGGAGGAATCAAAAACGTCATGTTGGTCCAAACAGCATAATTGAAGACTTGCCACATCAACATTCATGGAAAAGGAACTATGAGAGATGGTAAGAAAGCTGGGGGAATCCTATGACATTGTAATTAACACTTTTTATGACATAGCCCATGACACTTTAATTAGCACCCACATTCAGATGGTGCTCAAAAATGTTTTCTAATCAAACTGGAAACAGGTAGTGAAACAGATGCCCCAAAGTTGAGTCCTCTATTCTTCAATGTTTAATAATTTATTTGAAGATGTGGATGAATTCCTTATCAAACATACAGATGACTAAAACTGGAGCAGGTGACTAAAACTCAGGAAGACAGACATTACTACATGATGGGTTATTAAAATGAATTAAATTTTAAAAAGACAGATTCAAAGTATTTCATTTAAGGAACAAAAATAATTGCACAGGTATAGAATAGACAATTACATAATCTACCAGTTCTGAAAAAGATCTTGGAATAGCTAATTGTGCTCAGTGTGAGTCAGCAGTGCTGCTGCCGAAAAAAGGCAAATGTAGTTTTAGACTGCATCCATTAAATACCTATCTATCTATCTATCTATCTATCTATCTATCTATCTATCTATCTATCCATCCATCCATCCATCCATCCATCCATCCATCTATCTATATCTATCTATCTATCTATCTATCTATCTATCTATCTATCTATCTATCTATCTATCTATCTGCATCTATCTATCTATCTATCTATCTATCTATCTATCTATCTATCTATCTGTCTATCTATCTATCTCTATCTCATCATCTATATCTATGTATATCATCTCAGGACATGATAAAGGGAGTTACAAATAATGACCAGAACTTTGAATTGTATGGCACTCTAAATGCTATTGATTGATTGAGTTCAACATTCTGTTGAACCAGATCTGGCCTGCATACAGTTGGCTAAAGTATTTTGGACCAGATGCAATTTCTGAATAGTTTTTTTGAACAATCTGAAGTAAGAAACCTGAGCATCACAACAACGTATTGTTCTATTGATCAGTACCCACCCTGAATACCATGTTCACTTCCAGAATTCAGAATAATTGGATTAGGTACAAAAATGACAGAGAGGATTACCATGGGATTAGAACTAAACCCTGGGGGGGGGGGGGAAAGATTGCAGAAGGTGGGTATATTTAGCTTGAGAAAAAACTAAATGGGCTACAGTAGCCCTCTTCAAGTTCCTGAATGGATCTCATACAGAACAAAAGATCTGAAATCTCTCATTCTAGACTGCAAGATGCACAATTATGAATATCGATTAGACAAAGGTAGATTACAATTGAATGTTAGAAGAAACTTTCAGATAGTAAGAGCAGTTGAAAAACAGTACTAGACACAACTAGAAAGGTAGACTCTCTTTCACTAGTTGTGCTCAAGGTAGCTGTCTTTCAGGAACTCTGCATTTTTATTTCTTCCTCCTGCACTAAAAGGGTTGATCTCAGCAACTAAATGCCCATTCATTTCTATGATCAACAACTCTAAAACAAAAGTGAGATGAGTTTAAATTAACTTTAAATGATGCCAGAACTCAGGAATTTTACTTCCTGGAGATAACTGCTTAAGCACTTTGCTCCACTTCCGGTACCACTATCTATGATTCTTGCTGTCATGTGTACCAGATAAGGATAAGAGGACACGAGTTATGGCACAGCCATCTTAGGGAGGTACAGCTCAAAGCTGACATGAAGTATTTTGCTACCTACTGCAAGATAATGCTGCTCTGAGGTATTTTGTAATGGCAATATGCATATGTATGGTAAAGCAACCCCTTTTCTTTCTTTTCTGACATAAATTCCTTTTTTCTCTTATATTTGCTAATGAAGGTAAAGTCTTAAGATCAGAATCTCAACCCACTGAACTTTATATTAATTCTATCATCTAACTTTTTAAATTTTCCTTATCAGTTCTGCTATTCAACTTTTATCTCAAAGTGAATTTCATCAGATATATTTCCTCTGTGTTGATAATATAGTCATTTTATCACTGACCTGGGTGCACCAAAAGTAGAGCTTGCAATCATTAGCAACATTTTGTAAGAAAGAAAAAATGACCAATAATTCCAAAATAACAGGTATTTTATTTACATGCTAGTTGATTTTACAATTGGCATGTAAACAGTATCTATATTAAACAAGTAACATACTTTAAATAATAATAATAATAAGTTGGAAGGGACCTTGGAGGTCATCTAGTCCAACCCCCTGCTAAGGCAATAAACCCTATACCATTTCAGAAAAATGGCTGTCCAGTCTCTTCTTAAAAACTTCCAGTGTTGGAGCATTCACCACTTCTGGAGGCAGGTTGTTCCACTGATTAATTGTTCTAACTGTCAGGAAGTTTCTCCTTAGTTCTAGGTTGCTTCTCTCCTTGATTAGTTTCCATCTGTTGCTTCTTGTCCTGCTTTCAGGTGCTTTGGAGAATAGCTTGACTCCCTCTTGTTTGTGGCAGCCCCTGAGATATTGGAACAGTGCTATCATGTCACCCCTCACCCTTCTCTTCATTAAACTACACATACCCAATTCCAGCAACCGTTCCCTATATGTTTTAGCCTCCAGACCTTTAATCATCTTTGTTGCTCTTCTCTGTACTCTTTCCAGAGTCTCAACATCTTTTTTACATGGTGGTGACCAAAACTGGATGCAGTATTCCAAGTGTGGCCTTACTAAGGCATTGTAAAGTGGTATTAATATTTCATGTGATCTTGATTCTATCCCTCTGTTAATGCAGCCTAGCACTGTGTTGGCTCTTTTGGTAGCTGCAGCACACTGCTGGCTCATATTTAAGTGATTGTCCACTAGGACTCCGAGATCTCTCTCAGTTACTACTATCGAGCAAGGTACCACCTATATTATACCTGTGCATTTGATTTTTCCTGCCTAAATGTAGAACTTTACTTTTTTCACAATTGAATTTCATTTTGTTAGATAGTGCCCAGTGTTCAAGTCTGTCCAGATCCTCCTGTATCTTAAGCCTATCTTCTGGAGTATTGGCTATTCCTGCCAGCTTGGTGTCTGCAATACAGCTTGGAAGATACAGAATTATAACAGTCCAAGTCCCAAATGTGTCATATGTTTCCTATATTTGGAATCTGACCCTTCTTTTACAGAAGTTTTTTTTAAGTACTATCTAAAATAGTACCTACAAAAGGATTTGGGTCAAACTTAGTCCTAGCTGAAAATTTTGTTCCTTCTTGGAAAAAAAATATAACCTCACATTTAATTTACTGGACCCTCATCCCAATTTTTATATTGCTTGGGTTTAGCAGGTCTATTTCTGTTCCATTCCCAATTTATTCCACATATCAAAAATAAGATTTAGGATTTCATCATAAATTCCTTTATAGACCTTTAGACTGCTGTATATATATTGCAAGTTATTTTGCTTGACTGAGCAAAGTGTTAGATTAAAACATTACTGTATTAATTACTGTTGTATTTCTCTCCTTATCCTTTTCATGATAAAAAGCTAAGCAGAAAAATGTATCTGTTAAATAAAATGTGTATGTGTCTGAGAGAGCAAGATCTCTAAAGTTTTGTAAAAATATTCCATTTTTATTAAGGTAAAATTAAAACATTGACATAATATAAAATAAGGCATTCAGAGATCAACATAACGTAGTTGTTTGAACTAAAGTATCCTTTAAATTAAAATAATTTTAAAACTTACAAAATCTTAATACTGGATCTTGTTAACAATTAATAAAAATATTGCAATGAATTCAATATATTTAAATACATTAAATAACACAATAATATATAATTATTTATAAATAGTATTACATTTTTCAAACATATTTTTTATTTTATGATCAACTAATAAATAGATAAAAATAGATAAATTAGATTAATGGTTTATGAAATTTTAAAGTTACTGAATTCCAAGCAATAAATTAGGTTCAAAATTGTTGCTCAGAATTGCAGAAGCCTCTGAAACATCCAATTATTGTTTTCAGCAATGAGCAGAGTTTATTATTCACGGTCACTGATTGGATATGACAAAAACAAATCCATTTCCAAGAGTCCCTGAATAGGAAATACTGTATAGCTAAATACAGGTTTCTTGTTTGCAGATAAATCTGGCAAACTAACCTTGTAGCCTTAGTGCTTCACCAGCAAAGAATTTGGACATTATTATATAAATTATATAAATATAAATAATGCAAAATAAATAAATATAAATAAATATAAATATTTTAAATTATTGAAATGAAAATATTTTTCCATAATGAAAGTTTGAAGTCTCTCTCTCTCTCTCTCTCTCTCTCTCTCTCTCTCTCTCTCACACACACACACACACACACACACACACACACAGACACAAAAACACACACACACACAGAGAGAGAGAGTTTCTCTCTGTGGCCAGGTTTAGAAGCGTTCCATCCAGGCAAAGAGAAGGTCCATCTCTCCCAGAGCTTTGGTTGTTGCTGCATTCTTATCAAGCTGTAGGGAGGAAATGTTCAAATGATGATTAATGATACAACAAGAAACTTACTTTTGCTTAGTGTACATACATATAAAAGAAAGACAAGGGTTGCCAGGACTTAATGTTTTTTTTCTATATTTTTTTATCATTCATATATTCAATGGGACAGTAAAAATTTAAGTATGTATTCAATCACTTATGAGGTAATTTCTTTAAACCAGTCATTTCTACTCATTACAGGTAGCTCTCAACTAACAACCACAACTGAAACCAGAAATGCAGTTGTAAGTCATTGCAATTGTAAGTTGAGGCAACTGTGTGACTGGACTCATTTTCCCTACATTTTTTCACAGTGTTTGTTAAGCAAATCACCATGGTCATTAAGCTAACCCATTATTCCAAATGGACTTTTTTTTTGCTGGAAACCAGCAAAAAATGTCACAAATCATGGTTACATGAACGTGGGACATTGGAACCAGTCATAAATGCAAGACGGTTGCCAAGCATTCTAAATAGTCCTGTAACCTCAGGGGGAGGGGGAAGGTGACATTTGTGAACAGTCAGAAGTGCTTTACAGGCCGTAAGGCACCCATTTTGAAACCAACATATCTCCAAACAGTAGTAAAAAAAACTAGTCATAAGTCAAGTGGACTGCCTATGTATGCACACATACTTAATATACTTTTTCATGTTTTTAGTTTTTATTTATGGGAGTGTATATTTTGTTCTGTTTATGATTTTTTAAGGAGGTAGTTTATTAGTTTATTAGGAGGTAGTTTATTATTTTTTGTCCCTGTTGTTTCAGTATCAAAGCTGGAATTCCTTGCTGATTCACTATAAATCATGTAGATTTTTTTTCTTTTGTACAACCATCTGTAATTCAGATGGATCAGAGATCAGAAAGAGCTCAAATTCTGAGTAAGCAGAATTGAATGCACATAGACACTAAGCTGAAATTCCTTAATCTTGCTATCCATATCCCTTTCTAAAATAGTAACAGGATCTTAAAGGAAAGGAAAAATCAATCCCCATCCCTTTTACCTTGGTATATTCGTCAAGTAATAACTTGTATCTCTTATGTGATTCTTCCCCACAGGAACATCTGTTTTGATCATGCTGATTTTAGAAAAATATAAAGAGAAAAGAAACAATGATTAGAGAAAACTATATGTATTTATATGTATGTCTATTTGTAGAAATATTAAGTATGTATTTGTATAAATCTTTTGCATGGTTCTCAGTAGCACAGAAAACCGGAGCTGTATGTCATACTTACACATTGTTTCAGCTTTGTCTTAATGCTGAGGAAAGCATTTGCTAAAATGCTGCTTTTCCTTCTAAGTGTGTTACTTGTTGCATTGTAGTTCTTGAAGATGTTTTCAACATAAAACCTCAGCAGATGGCGGAGTAAACAACAACTCTCTGAAGTCTAAAGCAAGAATAAAAGCAATTAGAGTTCCATTAGAGCTATTTACTTTTTTCCCAAGAGTAAGTTCACAACAAAATTTAGCTCCTTCACTGATTCAAACTCCCATGGAAATGTAGAATAAAAACCACTGGTTAGTGGTGCCTTTTTGCTAAGGGGGTCAACTGTCTCCATTAACAAAGGTACAATTCTATATAAGCCTTCTATCATTTAGTTGTGTGATGTCCAATAAGCTACATGATAACTTGCATAACGGTACTGAGTTTTGAATAGAGGCAGGCCACAAACTGCTTTCATTAATCTATCTATAAATCTATATCAATTGTTAACTGTATTTGCTGTTTGGTAAGCCAACCACATGACCTTGGTATAGAATCTATAGCAGCTGTTGAGCTGGCATAGATTTATATGCAATAGAATATGCAAACTTATACATTTTTTTTCTTTTCTTTTTTTATTCTTTAATATATCATGTAAGGGATGGATTAGAGCAGAGGTCCTCAACCTTTGGAGCACCAGCGACCGGTTCAATGGAGAGAGGTTTTTCTGCGGACCAGAGGGTGCATGGTCTGTGTGCTGCCTGCCTCCCACAGATGGGGGTTTGCTTGTTTGTGTGGCCAAGTTGCTGGCATGCCACGGCCCAGTACCAGTCCACGGACTGGGGGTTGGGGACCCCTGGATTAGACTATAACATAGCAAACTCTTGAACTACTTATGGAGAAATGTTATTGCTAAACAGGACTATCTATTCTTATTAATGATATATGCTAAAACAGAAGAAATGAAAGGCATATATGGACAAATGTTAATTGAATGTAGATGTATGAAATTATCTGAAATAAAAAAGATAGCTAAGTAAGGGAAATACAATTAGCCAGTCACTTTCCACACTTGTACAAATTAAGTGACTGTTACTAGATGATTTACTTATGAGGAAATATACATAAATTTCATACATAACATATTTAAACTAAATCTCCTTCTATGCACAACTGGCCTTGCTGTATATTATTGACGTTCATGCAAGTAATTGAGAAGTCTCTTGTATTCTAAAAAAGCTATTCTTACCGAGACATTCAGTAGGACACTTTCCTTCAGCAATTTCATATCTGTTCTCTTATCTTGGGTTTGCTGCAATTGAAAGAAGATAAATTGGGTGAATAAAAGAAAAATGCACTTAGAAACTAAATCTGAGCAAATGGAAACAGCAGTATGAAAGGCAGGTCTTATTATTTTGGAATAAAATGAACCATAGAATCTAGTCATCTCACATATTTCCCCTTGTTTCTACTATGGTCCATTTTAAGATCTTTGCTGTATATCTAATCTAACATATTTGATACTTATAATCAGTGCTTTTTTTGTAAAAGAAAAAGGTGCCAGAACTCACACATGTCATACAACCCACCTTGCCTACCCTACAAGGTTCCATCCAAAAAAGGTGCCAGAACTCTGTTCTGAGCGTTCTATGACAAAAAAAGCTCTGCATAATGATTTTCCCCTTTATTTTTTTTCCCCAAGACAATATAAGTATTGTTTATAGAAAAGATCCACTTCTTGGATTTTTTTTCTTTGTAAGTTATTCTCAGCATCACTGGGTTGACCTAGCAATTTTTATCCCCAGAAATTAGGGTTCTCATTTTGAATCATCCTCAGTCCATGATTTATAGAGCCTTATTCTGCAGTTTTTTGTACTGTGGTAGAGATTGCCAAAAAAGAAGGGGGAGATAGCAAAGAAAATCAAGACAATTCATTACAATTCATGGCAGCTCATTTTAATGTTACAGTAGAAGCTGATTGTTTTACTACCAAACTTTTACTGTGATAAAAATTGCTACATTTCATCAGGCTTCGAACAGTAGTAAAACAAGTGCAACAAAGAAAGCATTTAGTAGGTGATTGCTTAGTAGCACTCATTTAAGGGATGATACCCCATACATTGTATACAGTCTTTATTTAATGCCTAGTTTACATCCTTGCAAGTAGATTGCTGCAAAGTATTCCGTTCCAAGATCTTGAATGATTATAAGCAGTTTTTCTCAGAAGGCAAGTTTGCCTTTCTCAAATAATGTTTTCAACATTTTAAGTTCTAGAATCTCTAAACAAACATGTCAATGGATTTTCTGATATGATATTATGGGAGGTGAAGTCTAAAGTGTGCAGGTTAATGAAGATTTTTATAGAGAAAGAGCCAAAACCCTACTCTCTATGTTTCAGCCTCTTTAAGCATCTCACTTTTTTCTGACCAATAATATTAGTCAATAAACTAGGATGAGGAAAACTAAATCACTGAAGAAAAACTGAACTTGAAAATGTGCTTCATTGGATACTTGAAACAAACCCTTTCATTGACAGTAGTAATCAAAAAAGTTAAAGTGAGGATACCTAAGATCAGAATAGCAATATCCCTTAGCATTTAGTAGGTGTTTTGATGCGACAAAGGACTGGTGGAAAGCACATTGCAATTGAAAAGAAAATGACTCTAAGATGATCGGATGAAAATACAGTCAAAACACTGACCACAGGTTCAAATTTATCAAAAAAGTTTTCCCTCTATCAGAGATTATTTTCCTAGCTGTATCAGAGATTGAACATAGGAATTTACTGATGCAGGATCTTCTAAACTGTGGTGAGAAGCTGAGGGACACTAGAGGAATTAGAAAGGAGATATACACATAAATCCTATATTCCTATTTACATTTGTGATAGAAAACAATAAAAGAAGATGAAACCATTGGCTGTTGGTTTGTATGAAAGGATGCATACTATGCATGTGTATGTGCATAGCATGTGCATGTGCATGTGTATAAGAAAGGTAGAAAATGAATTAGTGAATGATGAATTGGGGAAAGTGAAGAAAGAAGAGAGTGCTCCCATCCACCCTTTGGATTTACTTCTCGAGCAACATGTGGTGCCAACTATATTCTATTTAAGCACTATGGTCTTCAGTTTCCAAAACACTGAAGTTCCCCCAGTTCAAGTTAAACAACATTGCTTCTGTAGGTTTTTTTTTCCTTTTCATCATTTTTTTGTCATTGATTAGGATTTAAAAAATACAAGCGAAAAATTACATCGGCAAAATACCAACTTAGAATGGTACTTACAACATTTTCTTTGATTGTACCAAAGTGGTCTCTTAATTCCCGGAAAGAGACACCATTCACTTCACATTGGCCAAAGTTGAGGCTTCTGCCTTCTGGGGTCATGGGCTCAGCAAAAAGAAATGAAAGAACAAGGCAGACAAACGGCCTGATGTCCATCCTTGTTTCAGGACTGGAAATGATGCTGTAAAAGAAGGCACAAATTGTTCAATGGTCTGCTAATCTAGAAGTATCATTTTTTTAACAATTCTAAACAACAAAAACCATTAGAACTGTATAATTTATCACCAAAATCTGATACCCAAAATGATATTCTGAAAAATTAATAATATTCTCTAATTGATCTATTGAATTCAATGGAATTTGAAGATAAATATATATAGAGAGAATTACAGCATATGCTAAATAAAATTTATTTTCTATTTTTTTAATTTGTGGAATTTCACAATTTTTCCCATTTTGTTAATTCAAGAGCAGTTTTCATATCAGAATGCTTATGTCAAGTACATATACATTTATTTTTATACATCCTTGATCTCCCATTAGGTTAGGATATCATCTCCATCTTGATACAGTAACTTGCACATTTTGTCCAGTTAATATGAATAGAAATTTCTTCCTTTCTGTTTTTACTAAAAATACATTTAAATTACTATTTATTTGCCTATCAAAACTCAATTACTTAGTTTATATTAATAATATCAGTACTATAAAAGTATAATGTCTCTATATTTTATAATAATTTAAGACACATTCAACAATTCTAGTGCTTACCTTAGGGACCTATTTGCTCTGACTTGCAGTGATGTGTAATTCTATCTACTTGTCTTAGTCCTTTATATATATGCATATATGGAAATTTTCTTTACCTGACTATGGGTGGAGTTTAAAGCCTATTCTCCATTTCTCTCTAGTGTTTCATTTGCATATTTCAAAAAGAGTTTCCCCAAACCAAAATCCAAAAAAAGTCTAGAGACATGAGTAAGTAGCAGATGACATCATAAGGTAAATGATGGTGATGAAAGTGGGCTTTTTTCTTTTTTTCTTTTTTTGCTCTTTTGCTTTTCAAAATTTAGAAAAAATAGAGTACACAGGAATGTGTACTAATGATTTTAAAAATATGTAATCTAAATATTATATATCAGGCTATTCATAGGGGGAACAATGGATTACTCCTTTAAATAATTTCTTTTCTCATATTTAAAAAAAAGGTTATTAAGAATAAAAAGGAGGAACAGCTTACATTTTAAAATATTTGTATCTGCAAATAAACATTTTGGAGCCATTATGCATATTTGTAATCACATAAAACTAATATCTAAGGTTTTATTTAAAGGAATGGTGTAGGTTGCCTGCTTGGGTAAGAGGCTAGACTAGATAACCTACAAGGTCCCTTACAATTTTGTTATTCTGATTCTGATTTTAATTAATTAACATCTCATGTAATAGCTATAAAAATTATCTGGAACAATCAAAGTAAAACTTTTTAATTGCATTTTTTGTTTCAAAAAGATGCTAAGATATGGATTTGATGGACTATCAGAATATAGCAAAAATGTGAAGATAAAAAATAATGGGAACATTTTAACATAAAGCCAATAGTAAAAACAAAATTAATTAAACCAATTTGAGCCATGTCTTTGGTGTATATCTCACATAATTAATGATATAATATATATATCAAAGTGGAAACAAAAGGTGAGAGGGTGGGTTTTTTATTGACAGATGTATATACTCAAATATATTTTATTTTCAGAAGCCAGGGAATTTTACTAACAGCATAGTATAACATACAACCAATTACAAAGGAATCGTGGAGAACTCTGTTAGAAAATATATTAGAAACTTTCATTGTACAAACAGGTCCAATATATCTGTCACATTATTAGATCCTTATAGATAATTTTAAAATAGATGATATAGATATATGTAAAACATTCTGTAAAGAAAAGAAGAACAATTCATAATAAAGAATTTATTTGCCTTCCTGACAACTATTCTGTCTACTGCGAAGACAGCTGAAGTTTTAAAAAGAACATTGCATATATCATATCTCAAGATTTCTTACTAAATGTGTTCCTTGTCAGTGGAATGTGGTTCTGCTTAGTTGATTTATGTTTCCCAAATAGCTGGCATGGAGAAGGATTCACTTAGTGGGATTTATCCCTATACTTTTATTGGGTTTTTATCTGGGTCATTTAATACTTATGGAAGCTATATTTGTTTTTGTTTCAAAAACCTGTTCCCTGATATTTTGATGTTTTTTCAAACATCAGAATTTGCAGAATTCCTGTTATTTCCATTTGAAAATTTAACTATATGAAATGAAACAAAAAATAGTTTTTGGCTGTAGCAGCTTTCTGTTAAATAAGCATTTCCTGTACTTCCTTGACACCTGAAATTAATAAATCTGGCCTGAATACCTTTTAGATCCCAGACTCTCCTACTGTTCCATTTCATTTAATAAGCTGAATTCTAGGAACTTCCTCTGACATTTTGAGATAATCTTTGTTTCAAAGATAAGGTGGTTTCATCTATTAAAATTATTACAATGTCACTTCCTTTTCTAAAGATAGGTTGTATGATTGTGACATCAATCCACATCATGGAAATCTAATAGTGTGTTGTCATCTTACAATCTATTGAGTTTCTACCTCTACTCCACTATGGGAAGCCAAGTGAAGTAAAGGTAACATTGATTTAGACAGAAACTAATTCAACTAATGTTGTCTGGAATCTGAATTAGCCTAGGACAGTCATGATGAACCTTTTAGAGACCAAGTGCCCAAACTGCAACCCAAAACTCACTTATGTATCATCGGGTGCTGGGTGGGCGTGGCCCATTGGGTGGGCATGGCCCATTGGGTGAGCGTGGCTGTGGTGGTAACAACAGACTAAAAAGTTTAATGAATCAATTCCAACTTTGCGAGATCTTTTTTTTCTCACGAGAAGTTGAAATTGATGGAATCTTTTCTCTTTTTTTGCACACTGCGGCGGAGGCCTAAAGTGAAAAGGTTTTATAAAACCCAGCTGAAGGCCTAGGATGAGGCAACGGCACACGTGCCCACAGAGAGGGGTCTGCATGCAACCTTTGGCATGCATGCCATAGGTTCGCCACCACGGCCCTAGGCCCTAGCATGTAATCCTTTGGCCTGGCTCAAATGTGTAAACTCATGAGGTGGCTAACCTTCCTGGTCCTGTTCTTTTTCTCAGTGCCTACATCTCCTTTCCTGTCATAGCTGCAGTTCTGTTGTGCTAAACTACAAGCTCCAGCGAAGCACTGCATCAATTTGAAAATAAGTAGATATTTCTGTGTGCTGAATGAAGAATCTGATCAGATTTAATCCTCATGTATGGAGAACAGCATTTAAGGGGCATCTTATTTCTGACATACATTTTCATCCTTTTTCCTCAAAGCACTTCTAAACAAAACTTCATATACATCAAAAGCAATTTATGGGCATTTAAGGTGAAGTGAATATACCAGTAGTAGTAATATAAATCTGCCCGGCCATCATTTCCTTTTTATCGAATATCTGAAAATATTTATGTTATGGGAGGATTTTTAACAATTATTTTGTTACTGTTTTATTCTGGGTTCATTTAGAGCTACGTAAACTGCAGTTTGATTTTTTATTTGAACTGTTTTGAATTTTGTTTTTAAATGAACAAAAGGGACACAAATTAGAGAAAATACTTAGGTTTCTTGTGTATAATAAATCTCTGAATTTGGGGTACTTCAAATTTTGTAGTTGTAGTCATCTTGAAATGCCTTAGGTGCCAGTCAGCACTGCGTGTTGATGTTCCAAACATCTGTGGGGAACAAAATTCAAACAGATATAAACTATTCAAGGTAGGGAATAAATAAAAATAACAAAGCATGGACACCTTCAGCATTTTCTTACAGTTTCCAGTGTAATTTCATAAAGCAGTTCAGTTGTTCTCTTATATATCAATTTATACATTTTTAAAAAAAGAAATAACAAATGTTACAAATGAAGGCAAATATATGTGTCGCAGGATAATGTTGAAGGATCCTGTCTGGATCGGTCATTGGATTGGAATCATGCTGGACTCCATCCATAGGGAATCTCTCACTAGCACATTTTGCTGGAGAGTAGTTCCCGAGGATGGGCTTCAGCACAAGTCCAAATAAGACTAAACCTCTGATACTGATGACTGATTCAAACTGGATCCTTCAATAACAAATATTCTCATATCGCCATCTTTTAACTTCTCTAGTTCATTTCTGGAAGAATTGTGGGATTTTTTAGGGTTTGTTCTACAAAAAAATCATTAAACCATGATACAGGCTCATATAAATCCTGGCAATAAGTTCAACATTTTTAGCAAAAGGTACAATAGGATACTCATGTGTAGCAATAAGATACGCATTATGTCATAAGCAGCTTGTACTTGCAATTAATTTTAATATATTACAAAACCAGTAGTGTTGAATTGCAGAATGGCCAAACCATCAGGAACTATCAGGATATAGCCTAAAAGTATCTGGGCATTTTATAGTTGGATAGCATCAACCATGGACAAGTTAAAAATATGATTGGTAAAAAATACATCCAAAGAGTAACAGAATTATTACAGATAAAGATAAAAAGTTAAAGATAAAATTGTACAGTGGGAACACCATTAAAGCTAATTCCTGGACCATATCTGTGATATGATACACTGCTGGAATTATCAGCTGGACACAAGTTGCACTTGACAGATTGGCTAAAAAACAAGAAAACTGATGGCTATTCACTATGCATGACAACCAAATATAGGGATTACAGGGTCATAAAAAGGGAGTGATATTAACAGATTACACCTACTTCACAGAAATGGAGACAGAAGTTTACTTCAAGCCAAACAAACTTTTGAAGAAGGAACGAATGCATGAATGGTTAACTATGTAAAAGACAGCAACGAACAAGCCTTGATGCAAGTGGAACGTATTAAACTTATTACACGTATAGGAAATAAAAAGTGAATATTGAAATAATGTAATAAAAACATAAACAGAGTGCTGGCAAGGAAAAGCATTATCTAATTGATTTCTACAAAAGATCAAGGGGGAAATGGATAATGCAATGGCTTACAACTGTGAGATTAAAAAAAGAAATTGAAGACTTAATTTTGGCTGTGGAAAAATAAGCTATTTGAACTAATGTCCTCAAGGCCAGAACTGAAAAATCATCAAATGATTCAAACTGTGGCTGTGCAAAGAAGGAATAATAGAACGTATACTTAGCTCATGCAAACATATAGCACAAACTGATTGTAAATAATGGCGTGTCACCAAAATGATTCATTGGCACATTTATAAAAATTACCATGTGACAGTAATGGAAAAGTGGTGGGAACATAGAAATGAAAATGTAGTAAAACAATGAGCAAGTTAAAATAGTGTGGAATTTCTTAAAACAGACTGATAACGCACCTGCTATAACTGTGATTAAAAAGAGTAAAGCATGAATAATTCATTTGAAAATAGCAGAAAATACTAGAAAAATAGAAGACAAAGAATTGAAGAAGATCACAAAGTATCAGGATTTGAAAATCAAAATTGAAGGATTATTCATAAACATGCCATGGAGATCTCAATGGTTATCAGCACACTGGGTGCCATACCAAAGGATCCACACATATACTGCACCAATAGATTACAAGATTCTAAATTATTGGGGAAAGCTTGATGCATATGAAGGCCAATACCAGCTAAAGAACTAGCAGCTGTGAGTTCATGTTGTTATAAATAGATAGTATTATTAATAATATATTATGACACCTTAGGTTCCTGGGAAAATCTTAGTGCGTATGAAGACCAAGTGTGTTTGAAAAAGCATAGGAAGTATGTAGGAAGAAAAATAACAATGAATTATGTCTTCCATCCACACAGCAACACTGACAAACTCTATTTACCAAGGAAATTAGGTGGGTGTGAAATCTTGTAAGTACACCAGACAGTTGAAAAAGAAAAAGTGCCTTGGAAGAATATCTGAAGAACAGTGAAGAAGATGCACTGGAGATGATACACCACGAAGGCTTACCAAATAAACCAAATTAGGCTACGATGCCAACTGAAGAATAGAAAAGAGATATGGCAAAGTGTTACATGGCCTGTACATAAAAGGGAATAGAAATCTCTGCCATCTTTGCAAAGAAGCTAAAGAAACAGTGGACCACCTAGTTAGCTGCTAAACGAAGATCACAAGACTGATTACATGCAATGGCATGACACAGTGGCAACTATGGTGCATTGGAATATTGCAAGAAATACCACTTGCAAGCAAGAAATGGTGTGACTAGACAAAGTATTAGAAAATGAAGAAGCTAAAGGGTTTTGGGATTTTACAATTCATACAGAGAAAAACCTACCACACAACATTGCAGACGTAACAATAGTTAAGTATTAAGGAAGTATAAGAAAGACAAAAAAAGTGTGGATAGTGGATGCTGCAATACACAAAGACAGCAGAATAGAAGAAAAAGAGCTGGAGAAAATCACAAAATATAAATGCCTGTTATAAAATATAAAGTAGAATCACTGTGGCAAAAGAAACCAAAGATAGTGCCAATACTAATAGGTGCCATTGAGCACCACTGGCATTGACAAAATCAGTGAATTGCAAAAGAACAAGTTATTTGGAATAGCTTACATACCTTTAACACCATCAAATAACAATATCTGCCTATCCCAGATCCTTGGGAAGGAGGCAATAGGTGGACAAAAATCCATACCCTGTTTAAACAGCAGGTTGACTAGGCAACCAATCATAATCAGTCTAATAGTACTCTGATGTCTAAAGTAACCATAGCAGTCCTGATTCAGAAGGACTATGAAACTGAAAGTCTGGCTGTTTGAAAGTGCTCAAGAGTCTTTTAGAACAGGTGGCCATAATAGATTTAATAAAATAATGTAATAATAATGTTGCTTTCATAATATGCTGTTCTGAAATCTTGTGTTGAGGCAAACATTTAATAGAAGAATGCTACAAATGTATAAGGGTTATTTTAAAATACAAACCAGATCTCCTGAGTACACAATTAGCAACCTTCAGATTCTGGGAGTTAAAAATAGCTACGTTTCTTTACTTTTAGTGATGAGAAAGATAAGAGTTGTTTTGACAAATTAGAAGTTAGGAAAGAAGAGTGATGAAACAGTTTCAGTGAATCATATCACCAATATATATTTAGTTTGCTATGTATAAATGATTAGTATACTTAAAAATAAAGTAGAAAAAAATATCTGCCTTCAGAGGTTTTGAAATTCTTTTGTCCCAAGTCTAGTAAAAAATTCAGTGCAATAACCTTTTCCATCATCACAAGCTAATACCTGCTTTATTATTCCCCCAGTAGGAATATACAACCTTTACTGAGAATTTGTGGTCATATTTCCCCAGTTTTACAAAGATATTCCAATCCTTTTATATTTGTATTTTATTGATTAACTAATCTGAGAAATGTCAAGCAAGTGTAAATATATGGAATCTTCTTTAAAAGGGATAATACTTACATTATAATTTCTAGGGAATCTAGGGAAGTGTAAAAGATTCACACCATTTAAATTAATTTTTGCTATCTCTGTTAAAAATTATGTTTAGGGTGGCCCCAGAACAATTAGGCCAAACATATGCGCATTATTACGAGAGATGGATTCAGATCATAAAGTAGAAGGATTGATTGGAGAAAAAAATATTGAAGAGGGAAAGATAAAGCCACCTCTTCAGTCAGCCTTTTCTTAACTGGTGCATTTGAGATCATAAAGTGTTGGACTTCAATTCAAATTATCCAGGATATTATATATACACACATCCATTCTCTTGATGTGAGGGGTCCCTATTAAAAATGGAATGATGGCACGAACAGTCCTCCTATCTAATATTTGTATCAAGAACAAATCATGTTACCCCAAACCATTCAGGTTTATGCATAAGAACCTTGCAAAGAGATGTTTAGTATTGCCAGATTTGGTGGTATTTATCTCTTTATGTTCATATTTGAGGAGAACTCAGTTCAGAGTGAAACGTTTAAACAGACAGCCTCCTAACATACTGATTGGTGTATTTAGCAATTGATGCAGGAGGTAGAGCATCCATCTAAGGTAAATGTGATTCTGAAATGTACATGAAGCATACATGAATTTGATTCTGCTATTGTGTAGTTGCCATTCTTGCTGAATCAGCGTGATACTTGATTTCTACATCCTGTTATCCTGAGAGAGGAAGGATTAGAATATTAGATTAATTACACAGTTTCCTTCCTGGGCTTGACACGTACATTGTCCTATCAATGAAAGTCCACCAAATGAGAAGGATGATGTAAGAATGATGTTCTGTGCAATCTTTGTCTCTTTAGCTTTTGTAGTTTGACATTAAGTATTGCATTAGTTTTTCCCTTGCATATTACATCACGTCTCATCCTGCCTCACTTCACAGACAGTTAAGGTGGATTTGTTCTTTGAGGAAGGATGTTTAATTCTAAGATCAAAAATTCCCTTCATCACTGAATTTTCCAGCTTCTATTTACATCATAATTCTGATATAATGGGAAGCACAAAATGCTTCAGGAAAAAACAATTTATCTGATGCAATGCTGGAATATTTCAATTTCGGTAGAAAACCACTATAGCATAATAATTCAATTAAGACAGGATGGACTCAGGTTCAAATCAGCCATGTTCTTCTTTAATATCTAATCTACCATACAGGACTGTGAGATTAAACGTGGTGGTGGCCAGGACACACATATATCCTATCTTAATCAGCAATTTGGAGAGCTGTAAATGGAGTGGAGAAGAAATACCAAAACAAGTAATTGAGAACAATTATCTCCTGTGGTTTGGAGACAGACTCCTATTGATGTACTCTAAATTTCTTTCTGTTATTTTAACTCACTTCTCTAATTTATCAATACCTTTTGATTTTAATTTATGACTTCTTGAATCCTAAGCTTTCCCACCCAGTTTCACTTTAGGATTTAAAAAAAAATCAAAGAATTATAAATTAATCAACTTTTTAACCCAAAATTAAATAAAAAGAAAAAAGTAAAACAACTGAGAACAAAACAATGTCTTCTTTTTCCTCAAAATCAATCCAGTTGCCTTTTCAAATAAAAACTACTTTTGATACAAGTATGACCTGGGTAACTGAGGATCTTCATATACACAGTTCTTTAGCTTCTTCATTTCATACTGTCTATTTTATAGTCCCATCACTTCTTGCTTACAGGCAAGTGGTATTTCTTGTGATATTCCAATCCACCATTGTTGCTATTTTGTCCTGTTATTTAATTGAGCTGTTTATCTTGGCCATAAGATCAGAGATTCAGAAGGTTCATATAGCTTAACCCCATTGCTTGATGTGAATTCTACTAAAGCATTTTGGGCTAATGGCAATACACCCTGTTTGAAGATGCCTGGGAACAACTTCATAAGGCAGCAGATTCCTTTGGCTAACAGTCTTATCCTAATATATAATCTGAGTCTATTTTTGTGTACAGTAGTTTCAGGTTATACAAGGTTCTGGTCTTTTCCTCTGGGACAAGAGAGAATAAGTCTACTCATTCATTTATATCTTAACTCTATATGTGTTGGTGTATAAAATCTTCTCTCTTGCCAGGTGAACACAACAAGTTGTTTCAAAGGGTTTGGTTTCCAATCTCTTCACCAGTTTAGCAACTCTTCTTTGAACTCATACCAGTTTGTGAATGTCCTTTTGTGCCCCTTTGTGGTGCCCAAGACTCAATATAATATTTCAACTGGGGCCTGACCATAAGTGGAGTGAGTTATTTTCTCTGATATGGCTTCTGTTAATACACCCCCAAATAATATTGGCCAGTGGCGTAGCGTGGGTTGTCAGCACCCGGGGCAAGGCAAGTGACGTCACGGCACTGCTGAAAAGATGCGCCCCGCAGTGTAGACTTTCCAAGAAGAGTCGTGCGCATGCAGGATGCTTCCAGGTCCCTCTCGAGGGCGGCTTGGCGGGGCTCCGACCTGCAAGAGCCACTGCATTTAAGCTCACACGTGAGCCCTGCTAAATAAAGCCACGCATGCGCACGAAGCTAGGCCGGCCGGCCGGCGGGTCCATCTTCGCTCGGCCAAGCCTGCCGGGGCGTCTGCAGGGCGCTTGCGGTTGGCCTGAGCCTGGACGGAGAGTTGGGCGCTTCTATTTATTTTATTCAGTTTATGTGGCCGCCCATCTCACCTGCCGGACTCGTTTCACTTTGCAAGAAAGAGCAGCTCGAGAGCGGAGCCAAGCCAACTCTGTGCAGCCCTTGGGGCTCCCTGAGCAGCTCAGTGCGAGCACGCCCCCCCAGATGTTGCGCCCGGTGCGGCCGGCCCCCCCTGCACCCCCCACGCTACGCCACTGATATTGGCCTTTTTAGCAGTTACATCATAAGTCAAGTGGTTATCCAAGCAACTTTGGTTATAGCGATTCCATGAATTGCAGTTCTGGCTTCCTTTGAAGAAATCTCTTCAGATAATACATGAAGAAATTAATGATCATTTAAGAAGTATGTAATTGCAACTTGTTGCAATTATTATAGCTTGCTTTAGCTTATTTTGGGAGAGAAACAGCATTGGCGCGCTTATGGATGATTTCTGGCAAGAATGGGATGGGAGTAGGTAGTGAATCCATCCTTACTCTCCTTGACCTCTCAGTGGCTTTTTTTGGACAAGCTGTGGGGTTTGGGCCTGGGCAGCATAGTCTTGTACTGGTTCTACTCCTTTCTCCAGGGCAGGTCCCAATCATTAGGAAGTGAGAGGTCCAGTCCATGGCCACTCGTTTGTGGCATGCCACAGGGCTCAGTACTCTCTCCATCCCTTTTTAACATGGACATGAAGCCCCTGGATAAGATCATTCACCAATATGGCATGCAGTGCATCAGTATGCTGATGATATTCAGCTTTATATCTTCACACTTGGTGATCCAAGTAATGCTGTTGCTGCTCTTTCACAGTGCCTGGATGCTGTGGGGGGGGGGGTCTGGGTGGAGAACAACACATTTTTGCTGGGTGCATGGAGCTTCCAGCTCCAGAACTTTAATATCTTAGTTCTGGATGGGGTTGCACTGGTGGTAATCTGGGGGTTCTTCTGGACCCACAATTCCTATTTGAAGACTAGGTCAGGGCTTTTCAACCAGTGGTACGGGTACCACCTGTGGTACATTGGCACCTGGCAGGTGGTAAGTGACCATCCTAGAAAAGTGGTAGCGGGGGAGGGGAATGAACTGAACCGGTGGTAGCACTGCACAAGCCTGAGCAAGAGACAGATGGAGCTGCAGGGCTGTCAGGGCTCAGCGGAAGTGCCAGGATCAGCGCCAGGCTCCAGCTGGAGCTCAGTGTTGATCCCGGTGCTTCTGCTGAGCCCAGAAGAAGCACCGATCAGCTGGAATGTTGCAGCATCTCCAGGGTCTTGTGATTTACATTCAGATGCTTGGCAACTGATTCATATTTATGATGGTCACAGTGTCCCAGGGTCATGTGAAGTGACCAAAACCTGCTGCAACCACCCAGCAGAGGGGGGAAAATAAAAAACAAACACCCCACCCCCACCCCCACTGCCAATCCTCAACAGAAATGCTCACAACAATGAAAACTTCAGACAGGAGGAAGAGTGCTGCTGGTCAGGCAGGCAGGAGTCTTGCTTGGCTGTGGCTTGGGGGGCACTTTTTTCAGTGCCATTGTAACTTCGAACAGTCACTAAGCGAACTGTTGTAAATCGAGGACTACCTGTACTTGATCACTTTTTCCTTTTTTTTTGGTCATCAAGTTCTTGACACCTTGCTAGGCAACTGGTGGTTCTCGGATGTTGCCATATCCTAAAAGTGGTACAATGGGTGAAAAGGTTGAAAAGCCCTGACTAGGTGACTTGGAAAGCTTTTGCACATCTTCATGTTGTGCACTAATTGTGCCTTTTCCTGGGTCAGGAGTGCTTACGCTCAGTCACTGAAGCTTGGTCATTTCACACTTGGACTATTCCAATGCATTCTACATGAGGCTACTCTTGAGGAGTATCCAGAAGCTTCAGCTCATGCAGAATGCAGGTACGTGGACAGTTCTTGGGGCTCCTAGGGTGGACCACTTTATACCTCTGTATTGTGAGCAGCACTCGCTGCTAGTTTGCTTCTAGGTCCAATTCAAGGTGTTGATCATCATCTTTAAAGCCCTTCATGACATGGGTCCAGACTATCTGAGAAACTGGGTCATTCTGATGGGATTACCCCACCCACCTGTAAGGATATTATCCTAGAAACTGTACAATAGCAGTTTGTTCTGATTTTCATCCTAGCGTGCAAATCACCATTTTCCTCTGGAAAAGACATCTAAAGATTATAATTTAAAAGGCAATTGCTTTAAAAATGTTATTTCAAAATGTATATCTTTATTTTTGTAGAATTATGACTTCATTACAGAACCAATTGGTGAAGTGATGTAGTAAGACACCAGGTTAGAAACCAGGAGAGTGTGAGTTCTCGGCCGGTCTTAGACACAAAGCCAATTGGATGACCTTGGGTTAGTCACTTACTCTCAGCCCTAGCAAGGAGGCAGTAATAAACCACTTTTGAAAAACCTTGCCAAGAAAATTGCAGGAATTAATCTCTACAGCTGCTACGAGCCAAATACTGACTCGAAGGCATGTGCATGCATGCACACACATTCACATGCATAGACAAAATTAGAGGACAATCACTTCTGAAACAGATCTGTCATTTTCCTGCCTTTCAAGAAATTCCAGAGGATCCACTTTGGCCTTCCTGTCCCTCTAGGACTCTTTCCATGGACACGCTTTTTTCCATTGCACCATAACCAGTCACTTCCAGCAACTGTATACATGAACAGGCATGTCCTATGTCCCATTCATTCTTACCTTGAGCATACAGGACATTAAGCATTTCATGTATGAGAATAAAATAGGATAATGTGTCAAGGAAAAATCAGTGAAGAGGACTGGATACAGAGAGAAACATTTTCCTCCTGTAGTAATAGTTTCAATTCAGTTGGGTCCTAAACTATTGAATCTTGTATTACTAACAAAAGTTTTTACAACTGCTTGTGCGAGCATCATCTGGAACAGCGTTGTCAAACTGCCGACCCACGGGCCAGATGCAGCATAGTGAAACCGTGCCCACCCCATTGTTGGCAATGGCAAAAAAAGTCACAATACATCGTGACATGTCATGTGACATTGCGAGTTTGACACCCCTGATCTAGAAGGATTAGTTTATCAAATACAGCCTGTAGAGGGGAAATTAAGCAGATGCATTTTATTATGTTGATATTGAATTTTAGTTGAATTTTAAGAATGAATAGTTTTGGGGAATTAGCAAAGCATAAACCAGTTATGTTTGTATTCAGGAGAAATGCTGGTATGGAATGTGACCAGTCAGCCTTGAGACATGCTTGGTCTAGCCAAAATACTTGCTGTGTCTCAGTGCAGCAAAATGCTTCATGGAGGCATGCTAGCTTGGGTAGATGCTTTGCTTCAACGTATCTGTGTTTTGTATACCTATTAGCCACATTAAATGAGCAAAGCACTGAAGTCATTGTCAATTAAAGCTATGTCATAGCTGTTAAAAACTTTAAAATAGATAAAAGCAAGCTGAGAGAAAAGAACATCCATCTATACAGGTATCCTTTCACTTACGACTGATTGCTTAGCAACTGTTCAGAGTTACGATGGACTTCCCAAAAAGTACTTAGGAACCAATTCTAAAATTCCAACAGCCTCCCCTTGATTGTGTGATCATATTTTGGGCGTTTGGCAACTGTCCATTTACATTATCACACAGTAACATGACTGTGAGTTACAACTTTTTTGCCGATTCTGGCAAAAATGCTCCATAGCAAAATGGGTTCACTTAATGACCACAACAGTCACTTGAAGACCAGTGGGAAAAAGTCATAAAATTGGGTTGGTTACATAATGACCCACTTTATGACTATCATGATTTATGACTTTAATTGGCAGGCTGAATTACAATCTGACATTTGAAGACTATCTGTCCACAATATGACCACCATGTCAGCTCCCTGTGGGATCCCCAAGGTTACTGGAAAAAACCACATTTTCAGGTCCTTCCAAAAGGCTGGATTAACATCATCTCAGCCACTTTAGAAAAGACAGATCACCCTGTTATGTATGCAGGCACCTGCATAGCAACAGCCACTAGGGGGCGTTGGCCTGAACGGTTTTGGCGGGAAACCCAGTTTCGGCGGGAAACCTAGGGCCAACCCCATTGGCTGTCCGCTTACCTGGCTAGGTATTTAAGGAGGCCAGGTAACCCTCATCCCCCAGTTCGCTACCCCCTTCCAATAAAGAGCTGAACTCACACACCGGCTGGCGTCTCTTCATTGCGTCGGACCCACTACACAACACACCCAAACCAACTAGGGCTTTAAAGATAAAACAAACACCTTAAATTGCACCAGAAATAGAACAGCAGCTAACCAATTCACAGAACAGAGGTGTAACATGTGCCATCTTAGGAGAACATATAATTATCTATACATTTACATTCTGCACCAGTTGAAGCTTCTAGACACTCTACAAGAGCAGCCCCAAGTACAGTGCTCTGCAGTAATCCCACAAAACCTATGGCACAGATAAGAAATGTTTAACTAAATGGCTCTTTCAAGTGCTTTTGTTAAGCCAATGTGTGTCACATCATGATCAATTCAGGGAGTCAAAAGCTTCTTGATTCATTGTTGACTCAGTGCAAGCTGCCTTGGTGTGTTCCAGTGCAAGCTGCCTTGGTGTGCTCTGCAGTAATCCCACAAAACCTATGGCACAGATAAGAAATGTTTAACTAAATGGCTCTTTCAAGTGCTTTTGTTAAGCCAATGTGTGTCACATCATGATCAATTCAGGGAGTCAAAAGCTTCTTGATTCATTGTTGACTCAGTGCAAGCTGCCTTGGTGTGTTCCAGCCTTGGCCACTTAGTTGATGCTTTTATTTCACCTGGCTTCCCTTTTGGTTGAAGTCTGGAGTTATTGGCTGGTTCAGCAGTGTGTATAAGTGTAGGTGTGGATATCTTCAGTTCATTTTCCACTCATAAGAAAGCTCACAATATCACTTCCAGGAACTAATAACATAATAGTAATCCTATAAAAAGTATATCAGATGCCATGACATAAACATAGTGTATAATGCAACATAAAAACAGAATATACTGTAATGAAGACAATTTAACAATAAATTAGCTTAGTCATTTTGAAAAGAGAGTTTTAAATGGCTTGAATAATTGGGCAGATTCAGGTTTCTTGCTGAATTGGAACAGAGTCCAAATAAGAATCTGAAGATAGAAAAATAGATCTAAATTAGTTCTAATTTAGAAGTTCTTCCAATCTCTTTATGGATCTACAATGTCTCTACCAGTGCAATAGTCCAACTTAAAAAATATCACTTATCCTTTCTAGGACTATGAAAACCAAACTAAATCCCATCATGTATTTAATAATAATAATAATCAATTCTATCAAACCTTCTGTGCATTTTTAAATAATGCAAAAACACTTGCAATTATAGTATATGCTCCCTAATACATGTTTTGCTTTATCTTCTCCTAGAATACCTATACCTTTACATGAGTCTCCCTAATATAGGGCAACTAAGGTTATTTTGCTTGAAAAGAAATTTATGATGAATTTCCTCTGCTCCCCCCATATTTCTGGCTGCTTTTTTTAAAGGAAAAATGTGGGAAGAACCTAGCATATCTATGAATCTGTGGCATTAGATGTACTTCAAAAGAATTGCAGACAACGTTTTATATCCATTAAAATACTGTCTCGCCATTCCTCCCGATGGCCTATGATATGATAAAGATTCATACACACCTATTAATCTGTATAAGGAGAGGTCTTCTAAATGCTGAAGAAATTCCCTCTGATAGATGGATAGGGTCTTCTCTGCACTGAATGGCTGAGTCGTAGAGCAAGTGGCTGTAATCCTGCTCCTCCATCTTTAGTGAGGGCTATTGAGGACTGACTCAAAAGACTGCCAACATGATGACAATATTTTTAATATAAAATCTTCATATTACTATTTAGTATATAACCAGCACAAAAGACAAAAAGCTGTTTTAACATTAAATATTACTCAATTTCACAGAATGCAAATATTTATGGGTGCTATTATAATCAATCTTGGCTGTGTTATAGTTTTCTCAATAATTACTGCCAAAACATTTCAGAACATGCAGATTCTCATTTCTTCTTTTTTGTAAAATAACTCATGTTAACTTCAAACTGATAACCTCTTCTCTATCTTTTCTCATTTCCTATTTCATCTTCTCCCAATTTTTACAGTCTTTAAAGCCTAGCTGCTTCCAGCACATTAATGTATTAATTCTTTTTCTAATGACATATTGTGAATTTTTTCCAATATTTTCAAATTTTGTTTTCAAATACTTAAATTATTTGAAATTATTACCAGTGTTTATGTTGCATTTGACCAGTGATATTTCTTTTCTTTTCTTCAGAAAGTATTTCTCCCTTGTCCTCTTCCTGACAAAGTCATGATGATGTAATTTATAGACATGATACCTCTTGCATATTCCAAGATATTAACGTCCAAACATTCCTTCTAAAACTATCAAATACAAAAATTCATTATAAAAGAAAAGCATGGAATGCTAGAAAATACATATGTTTCTTCATGTTTTGACAAAAATGTGAAAAAGGAATACTGAATTGTAAATAGAAAGAGAGATATATTCTCATTTCATACCTCTCTCTGTTTCCTGTTAGGATAAGCAACTTATGCAGAGTGCAGAAAAGAAATACACTTCTGTATTTCACTTACACTTCTGTGTATTCTCATGCAGATTTTACTTCCATCATATACTGGTCTTATCTTATTTGGCAATCAATTTTCAATTCATTCTTTTTCTCATTCAATCAAGGCTGAAGAGCAAAATATCTAGTCTGCACACCCCCTAGTGGATATAAAATCACACTGCACTTTCCAAATTTTGTTCATTGTCATTTCTTGCGCCCCTTCAGTCAACAATGAAGACAAACAATTTCACAGACAGATTTCACAAAGTAATCATCTCGTAGTTTTTGGAAATAAAAGGCATAGTTCTAGTCACACAGATTGATGCAGATTTCACACAATTATTGAACAAATCATAGCATTTTATTTCATTCTATTCTTCCTTTATGCCATCTAAACTTGTAGCTTTACTGTTTCTCTACAGTTTTAACAGATCCTCCGTTTCAACAGTTCCTCCTCGAACACTAATATATGTATCACAGTTTGAATCATCAGATATTAGCCATTTTATAATGAGTCTTTTAATAATTTCTATATACACTGCAAACTTTCATTCGGATGTGCCAGGCTAGTTTGTAAGTAAATGGAACAAAATTTTAATACAGGCAATATCGTCACTTGTTCACAACCAGTGGCAAAGCCAGTATCCCTGATCAGCATGGTTGGGCACTTTCTGAGATCCCAGTTCAAAAGGATCCATTAACAAAGCCTGAAAGCTCTTTCTTGGCCTTTGAGCCTGTTCCCTAACCATGGGAAAAATGATTAAAAATTAATGTAAGCAAAACTAGTATCCCCTCTCATTTCCTTGTGCATTCCAAGGATGCAAATGAATGCCACATTGCTGAATGAGTACCACATGGCCCAGATGGAGGTGTGAAATCACCGAGATTATGATGTCACCCTGAAGAGGTGTGGGAAAAAGCAGTTCACGAGAGAACATTACACATACAGAATCTATTTGTGATTAATGTCATTGGGATTCCCAAGAGGGAGGAAGTGCATTCCAGAGGAGCAAGAGAGAGCACAATTTGTGTGAGAGAAAAAGGGTGAAGACAGCTCCTCCCTAATAGTTCCTACAGTGCATGTTTTATGATATAGGTAATTTGCTTTAGCTTGACAAGGTTTCTGTCTTCAGGTGAGGAACGATAAATAAATCTGATTAGAAGAATCGAAATGTGTTCTCCTTTAGCTGGATAGTACTTCAGTAATATGCAGTTGGCAATTAATTACCAGAAAACTAATGTACTTCTCTTTTTTATTAAAAAAACAACCTTAAAAATGTAAGTGGACCATTGCAGAGAAAAGAAATTGAATTAGCATTTAAAACTTTTGGAAAGGGGGTTTCTAAATGTTACTGGACCTTGGAAAATTCATACATATCATATAAAACAATGGGTACTAAAGAGCTCAGTAGCAAAGTTAAATTTCTTTCATGCTTTAGTCCAGGGGTATCAAACTTGCAACATCATGTGTCGTGTCGCAATGTATCACGACTTTTTTCCCATTGCTGGCAATGGGGTTGGCATGGTTTTGCCATGACGCATCCGGCCCATGGGCCAGCAGTTTGACACCCCTGCTCTAGTCAAATAATATATTTCTGAAGCACTGAAGTTACTTGAAGCAAAAGTTACAGACCAAATACTTTATGGCACAAAGTCAGGCCCATTGCCTAATTATATATCTCTATAAAAGTTCCAAGGGACGCGGTGGCTCAGTGGGTTAGGACGCTGAGCTTGTCGATCAGAAGGTCGGCAGTTTGGCAGGTCGAATCCCGAGTGCCGCGTAACAGAGTGAGTGCCTGTTACTTGTCCCAGCTTCTGCCAACCTAGCAGTTCGAAAGCATGTAAAAGTGCAAGTAGAAAAATAGGGACTACCACGGTGGGAAGGTAACAGCGTTCCATGCGCCTCTGGCATATAGTCATGCCGGCCACATGACCACAGAGACATCCTCGGACAAGTGCTGGCTCTTCGGCTTTGAAACGGAGATGAGCACCGGCCCCTAGAGTTGGAAACGACTAGCACACATGTGCAGGGGAACCTTTACCTTTACCTTTATAAAAGTTCCAAAGTGCTTCCTATAGTTAATTCTCAATGCATCTAAATGTGTACTAAACATATCACTAGAGCTATGAATGTTAAGATAATTGAAAATAGATGCAAAAGCACAGCTATTCATATTCCATTATTGTCTTAATTGCCATTTTTCCCCAACAGGTTTGACTCTGCCATTTTTGGCTTTCCCCTTGACTAGTTGTTGATTTTAGAATATAGAAACATAAGTTTATTAGGATTAGATTATTAATACCAAACAATGAAGTACATTTAGTTTAATTGCCACATCATATGTTCACCTACAATCTAAACTTATATACCTTGCTCAGAGGCAACCCATTTTTAGAGCCAGAAATGATGTTTTCCCAAAATAATTTCTCAATGGTAGAATAGCCAAAATTCTTTTATCCAGGTAATCTCTGAGATTCAACTACAGTAGAAGCCACCCAATGCATCTTGTTGTTGGTGGTGGTGGTGGTGTTAGTTGCGAAGTCATGTCCGACCCTTCACGACCCCATGGACAACATTCCTCCAGGCCTTCCTGTCCTCTACCATCTTCTGGAGTCCATTTAGGCTCACGCCTACTGCTTCAGTGACTCCATCCAGCCACCTCATTCTCTTTCATCCCCTTCTTCTCTTGCCCTCAATCTTTCCCAGCATTAGGCTCTTCTCCAGTGAGTCCTTCCTTCTCATTAGGTGGCCAAAGTATTTCAGTTTTAGCTTCAGGATCTGGCCTTCTAAAGAGCAGTCAGGGTTGATCTCCTCTAGGACTGACCGGTTTGATCGCCTTGCAGTCCAAGGGACTCGCAGGAGTCTTTTCCAGCACCATAGTTCAAAGGCCTCAATTCTTTGGCGCTCAGTCTTATGGTCCAACTTTCACATCTTGTTGTACTGCTCATATTATCAAGGTAGACATTGATGTCTCCTCTGTCTCTTGTTAGAACATACACCAGGATATTCCTTTCCTCTTTTTAGATTGCAAACCCAACATTACCTGTAATGAAGCTAAATTTTGTGTCATGGCTATTAAAATCTGCAAAAAGATTACCATAGAATTAGATCTGGGGTAGTAATGAATAATAAATATTATACCTCAGGATAAATTATGTCACATGTTATGTTATTAGGATTTTACATGTGGTTTCTATCAGTTTGATTATGTCACATTATTGCAATGCAATTTTGTAACCTGACTCTTTTTATTGTTCTGATCATAGATTCAATAAATACAATATCTGTTTTTCAGGATGTAGAGTCTGAAACTTAAGATATTTAAGGACATTATCCAAACTTACATAGAAGCAAATCTCACACTTTTCTCCCCAGTTACTTCTAAAAGGACTTTAGAAAATTACTTAATAAAAATATTGGTTCTAATCAAACTGTAGTTATTAATTCTGATTTAGAAGAAAGAAAAGGTTTAACAAGCATGTTATCTTATTTACATTTGACTGCAGAAAGACTACCATACTTATTATTCTTCAGAAATTAATGGAAAATAGATCCACTGCTTTCAATTCAATGTACTAGATCTGTATTGTCCATATATGAATCATATTATCACAAAAAACACGAAGAACCACATTCAATGAAAAATATTTCTACCATTGTGAGAGTTAGCCACCAGATGGCAGGATGACCCAAAATATTTCCTATTTTTTCCTTCAACCTAGTCCTAGGGTAACAATTCTCCACAGCAACTGTGTAAGATAAAGTATTTTGAAGTGAATAAGCATTTATCCTCATAGTTATTATTATTGTGTTAACCTTTGAACAGCCATCACTGAAAACACACTTACCTGTTCCTTGCAGCATAGTGGTCTACACTGGGAGTGGGGCTGAGGGAGCAGGAGCCCACACTGTTGTGCAGTCCAGGTCATCCACAGTTTTATCACTGATGACAGATGGAATGTGTATACAAGCTAGCTTTTCTGATCATTGGCTGCATTTCCCTTGCCCATTGCAAAAAGGGGACATTTTGAACAGACATATAGGTACATCATATTGTTTCTGAAAGTACATATACAATTGTGATACTTATGATCACAAATGAGTCTGAAATTTATGTTGCTAAGCGAGACAGTTAAGTGAATTTTGTCCTATTTTGCAACCTTTATTGCCACAATGGTTAAGTGAATCACTGCAGTTGTTAAGTTAGTAACTGTGGTTGTTAAGAGAATCTAGCTTCCCCATGAACTTTGCTTGTCAGAAGGTCACAAAAGGTGATCATGTGACCTCATGAAACTGCAACCATCATAAAGGTGAGCCAGTTGTCAAGCGTTAAATTTTGGTCATGTGACATGGGGATGCTGCAACAGTCATAAGTGTGAAAAACAGTCATAAGTCGCTTTTTTTCAGCACCTCTGTAACTTAAAATGGTCGCTAAATGAATGGTTGTAAGTCAAGGACTACCTGTAAAGACAACAAGATTTTAAAACTTAAAATTTCTGCCATGTGCCAAAGCTGGAATTCTTCCCTTTCTTCATGTCTGTTCAAACAATACCATTTGAAGGCAATTACAATAATCAACATATAGCTGGAAGGTGATTTGAGGATTCTATCAATAGTTTTCTTTTAAAATATGAGAAAATGCATTTAAATCAATTATATTAATAAACACAGATATTATGAAATAAATGTCACAGTTGAGAACTTTCTAATCAAAAACAGAAATAGATTTGACACATAAGCTCCTAAGCACAAGCCTAGTTCCAATGAAAGGTAAAAGATGGGACTGCTTTTACTATAAGGTCGTATACACAAGGAATCCTCTGCTGGTCTTATGAAGCCATAATCTAGGGCAGGGGTCCCCAACCTTGGCAACTTTAAGACTTGTGGACTTCAACTTCTTGAATTCCTCAGCCAGCTTTGCTGGCTGAGGAATTCTGGGAGTTGAAGTCCACAAGTCTTAAAGTTGCCAAGGTTGAGGACCCCTGATCTAGGGCATACTTGCAGATCTGAAGAATATTGGTAGATGCTTGTGTTAGCAGCATCTATATATGAGGGTTCTGCCATTTCAGAATTTAAAAAAATGCTACTCCAAAAACAGGGATGCTTCACTGCCTTATAACTGAAAGGGAAGTCTTTTCCCTACTTTCCATTGTGGGAAATCAGCATTCCCAGAGAAGGAAACATTAAAAGGGCAGAATATTATATTTCCTCAAAGGATCTTAAAGAGGCAGAAAAGCATGCCCAGTTTTTTCTTAATAGCCCCAAGTCTCCCTCCCCCAAGCAGAAATCAGCTCTGTAGAAATGCAGAGGAAGGTTGAAGCTAGAAGATTAAGAAGACAAAGACACCTAAAATCTACATACCCCACCCAAACTCTAAGACAGGACATAATAGGATTAACCCACAGATGCCAAAGGGGCACACTCAGACTCAGGTAAAAGTACATGACTCAGGAAATACAAAACCTCAAACAGGAACAGGAAACAACCTTAAGAGTCCGAGAGGGTATAAAAACCCACTCCCTACATGTGCTCTCTCTCTTTTCTCCCAGAGCCATCTTGTCCGACTCTCGTCTTTTTCTTTTGTTTTAATCCCATTTATATCCCACCCTTCTCCGAAGACTCAGGGCGGCTTACAATCTAAAGCAGAAATCAATGTGCTTAGCAATAGCCTTCATTCTATGTATATGCCTGCTTATTAGGGCTTTTGCCCCCCCCCAAGCGGCATTTTTACAAAGTCAGCTTATTGCCCCCAACAATCTGGGTCCTCATTTTACCTACCTCGGAAGGATGGAAGGCTGAGTCAACCTTGAGCCTGGTGGGATGCAAACCTGCACTAATTGCAGGCAGCTGGTGTTACTTATTTATATATTTATATTTATTATATTTTTATACTGCCCTTCTCCCGAAGGACTCAGGGCAGTGTACAGGGCAATAAATATAAAAACAGAATACAAAAGTTAAAAAACGATTAAATATAATGCCCAAGTTTAAAACAGTAATTAAAAACATATTAAAACCCCAACCCTAACCCATCAAACCAGGTCAGATTGCTCAAATAAATACGTTTTTAGATCGCACCGGAAGGAGCGAAGGTCGGGGGCCATCCGGAACTCAACCGGCAAGCGGTTCCACAGGTCTGGTGCACTCACAGAGAATGCCCTCCCCCTGGGGGCCACCAATCGACATTCTTTGATCGGAGGCACCCTGAGGAGGCCCTCTCTTAAGGAGAGAGGAGGCATTTAAGGAGGCATTAGCCCACTGCTCCACCAAGACTCTCCTCTTTAATAAACTACAACCTTCTTTCTAAAGCAGTTGCCATGTTGTTTATTCCCAGCTTGGACTGAACCATGATGAAGACTTTTCCTTCACCATAGCCACATGCTAGGTTGATGAGGTAAAGGAGCCCAATATTAGGGATATTAGTCATTATAGCAGGAACAGAAACACCAGAAACATCAATATCTTTCCCTCTTATATCTTATGTCCTCTTGTTCTTGTAGGAGCAGGAAAAGGTACATGATTACTAGCTGGCAAACAAACATCAAAGCTCTCTGTGCTCAGTTATGGGCTCAGTTATGGGCCACCCATAGGAAACTGGCTGGCTGGGGAAAGGACTGTGTTTCAGCAGTTGCAAGAAGATTCCACATCCATTTACACTATTCAGGTGACCCTGAGGGCACAGATAAACCTCCAAGTGGCCTCAACAACTCTCTGAAAAAGTGCTAACGACCAGGTGACTGCAAGGAATAGAAATCTTTCTATTCTCCACAATTCAGTCAGAACTGAAGAAGCCTCTTGGATAAGAAGCAAAATGTCTTCAAGGAAAAACAAAAGTCCAGTTGCTTTTGGGGGGGGGAAGCACCTTCAAGACAACCGTAACCTGGATGGCTAAGAATCGCCATTGACAAACAAAAAGCTAAATAAAGTTTTGGTCTAAGACGTTGATTTAAGGATAAAGAGTCCAGATAAATTTGGAATATTGATTTTTACAATAAAAGTTTGGAATAACCTACAAATATAAACAACTTCTCAGGGGAAATATTTTGGTTAACCTGGCAATTGCCTGGCAATTATAACAAAACATGTGATGATTTTAGAAACTGTAAATTAGAGAAGACTATGGATTTTAAGTAGAAGGGAAAAAATAAAACATTATAACATTGGAAATAAAAAAGAAAATCTTTGAAGAATAGATCCAAAGTTAGTAACTATTCTGTTTTAATAGATCTTATTACTCTTTTCCCTAACCAGAGTTATATGACTGTTTTTGTGATAAATGATTTATTTACTAAGATGGATGATTTATTCTTTGTATGGGCCTTTCATTGGTTCACAAGACTGAACAATTGTTTCTATGTAATGTTTTTAGGTACAGAGTCCTAGTCAATTGTACATCGCAGCTGACAGCTCTTAATTTACATCCAAACACTAGAAAACCCTATTTCCTCAATTAGACATTCAGATTCAATTGTCATCTAGTCTTTTAGTCCAAAATGAATAAACGAACCAAATATTAGAACAGTATTTGAGGTCCTATGTCTGTTATCAGTAGGACAATTGGACTAAACCTGTTGCTTCTTGTAGACTTTGTGTTATGTATCCAAGTCATCTGCATAGCAACAGCCACCAGGGGGCATTGGCCTGGACGGTTTTTGGCGGGAAACCCAGTTTCGGCGGGAAATCTAGGGCCAACCCCATTGGCTGGTCGCCTACCTGGCTGGGTATTTAAGGAGGCCAGGTAGCCCTTGTTCTGGCAGTACGCTACCCCCCCAATAGAGAGTTGAACACGTACCTCGGCTGGCGTCTCTTCCTTGCGTCGGACCCACTACATTACACTTTGTATATAACAATTCAGCATATTCCTTCACATCCTTGTCTCTTTTTCAAGCAATCTGTGGTTAGATCATAGAACTCATAGAATCACAGGGCTGGAAGGAACCTTTCACTTCCTGCCTACTCATCTTAAAATCTGGATTTAAGATTTGTTAGCAGCTTTCACATCATCAGATAAATCTGGTGGCCATTCATTTGTTTCTGTGAATATTCATCCAATGTTCCATTGGGCATTGCTGGTTGGGATAAGCCACCATGCCCCTTGTATTCTAAAAGTGTTTTCACACACACACACACACACTCCATACTGGTGGACAAGGAAGGAGAATATGAAGAGGAATAAATCCTTGATTGTAGATCTAGAAGGTAATATTTGAAATATTTGACTCACTGGAATTTGAGATGTCATGGAAGAGTACAACAGATGTCCATATCTCATGCTGTGTATGCCAGTATCATATGAAATTCCCATACAAGTCCATTGCTCATGATTTGCCATTCCTGTCACTGCTATCAATAGCAGCTAAAGCCCAAGCTAAAGAGGACTCTATGCTTCTGATCACAATAGACTCTCTCGGACAGGTTGCTGTGATACAAGAAGGGAGGGGAGATTTTCCAGATCCATCTGACTCTGCATGGCAAGACTTGTCTAGTGATCTTGGAGAGCTTCCAAACAAGGGTGGAGGAAGTTCATTGTAGTTGTGGTCTGTGGTTGATTCCCAAAGCAACTTGCCAGTGTCTTTTTGTGTGGGGGAGAGGAGACTGATTCTGATGGGGGAAATGGTGTAGAAGAATATGGAACTAATCTCAAAGAAGGAATGCAAAAACGATTAAGCAAATATCTTCTTAGCCCTGGGTAGAAAAAGAGCGTGAGAAAGAAATTGACTTACCCTGACTTAATTCTCTTTAGTTTAAGAGGGTGCAGAGGAAAAATTTGGTCACTTCCAAGATTCTGATGATAATAGAGTTTCAGTGATCTCTTCAGTTGTTGTTCAGGCTTACCGTGAAGTGACAACACTTGTATGCCCAACATCTTTAACCAGCCTAGTGCACTATCAGCTTGAATGAAACTATCAGATCTTCAAAAATACCTGTTCTCTAGTGATCATCCAGATTTTTGTACTCTTGATATTGGAGCTATAATTTGGTTACTCTCTCCTAGATCAGGAGTCCATGCACTTAGTCACTCGAGAACCGGTCATCTCATGCCTGGACTATTGCAATGCATTCTACATGGGGCCCTTGAAGCATGTGGTGGTGCTATGGACCCCTTCAATCAAGGAATTCCAGCTTCTGGAGTCTAGGAAAAGAACCTTTTGTGCTATGGCTCCTGCCTAACCCTAAAACATCATATCTTTTGAAGTGTTGGCTCTGCCAGTTGTCTGTGGCCCCAATGGGAGGATATCACTCTGGAAGTGGCTTTCAGATTAGGAGAAGATCTCACCTCTCTATCTTTCCTTATCATCCTTATCTTTTAATGATATATTATGATCCATTGCACAATCAGCCAGATGTTCAGGTTGGATTTGGCATTTTTGTCCACCTATCGAGTCCTTTGCAATTGACTGATAGTGATTTTGTCACTGTCAATAGTGTTCAAGTGGTACTCTAATTGTTTTGAAATTGTTATTAGTATTGTTATTCATTAATTTATCCCTTTTAATGTTTGCTGATTTTAATGTTTGCAAGCCATCCAGAGTTGCTTTTAAATGAGATGGGCAGCACATAAATAAATAAACAAGTAAATAAATAAATACAATACTCAATAAACGAGAATTTTTTTTTATTTATTTATTATATTTTTATACCGCCCTTCTCCCGAAGGACTCAGGGCGGTGTACAGGGCAATAAATATAAAAACGAAATACAAAAGTTAAAAAACAATTAAATATTATGCCCAGATTTAAAACAGTAATTAAAAGACATATTAAAACCTTTACAACCTTACTTTGGCACACTTGTCAACAGCAGCCGTTAAGTGAAACAACGCACAAACCGGCTTATGGACAAGTGAAGTGAAGTTTCAGCTCAGCCCTCCCTAATGATGTTTGTATTTTCCAACCGGTGCAAGAATGCTTGATAAGAAATTTTTCATTTTTCAATTTCAAAAAGAAAATAGGATCGTATTCTGATTCAGGCTCTTATGATCCGTTGGCCCCCAGCTTCATTGCTATGTAAGATGATGGGAGCGATGATTTATTATTGGCTGTCATTCCTTCTGGAGAGGAACAATCTTCTTCTTCCATATTAAAGTGACTTTCAGGCAAATCAGAATGCTAACATGTAATATAAAACTGGGTCCAACAGTCCTATAATGCTGTCCCTGGTCAATACATAAGCTAGTAATATCTGTTCTCATTACCACTTTATCATCCTCCTCCTTGTGAATGGGATAGTTTTTTAATAAGCTAGGTACAGCAGTCTGTAATAATTTAATGAGATAATAATAATAAATTACAGGACAGAAGTTATAATAAATATAAGTTTACTTCTCCATTCCTGCTTTTTCTTGCTTAATTGAATAGGTGTTGCCGTGCCTCATTGGTATTTATGCAATTAGAAGCTAAATACCCCAACCAAAGCTGCTAATAACATTTGCTTTGTGATTTCATTTGAGCATTATATAACTTCTCATGGGAACTTGAGAAAAATATTTCTGAATATAATTTACTTAATGTATTATTTCTCTCCAGGATAGTGTCAAAACATGTCCTTGCAGGAATGAAGCCAATCAAATATATGAAGAAGTCCTAAATCAGTTTCAGATGATAAATGTGTTTTCACTTAGTAATTTTGCTACTGGAAATGTTGGCGATCCCTTCAACTGGTTGACAGTGTTTAATTTGAATGCATATATGAAATCAAGCTAATCTGGAAGCTACTCCTAGTCATTCACGTGTTCTTGCTAGTGATTAAAACACCAACCTAGAAAGCAGGAGACAGTGAGTTCATGTTCTGTCTTAGACATTGAGACATAGATGGGTGACATTGGGCCAGTCACTTTCTCTCAGTCCAACTCACGTCACCAGCTTGTTTTTGCGTGGAAAATAGGATGAGAAAGCGGTGCTGGATGTGTTCATTGCATTAAATTATTTGTAAAGTAATGCAAAAAATTAAATAATAAAAAATGAATCTTTTCTTCTGTAATCTTCGGAAATAAGAATAGTTTCAAAGAAAGAGGTGTTTTTTTTAACTCTTTGGCAACCTTTAAACAGCACCTGTATTCATTTAACTATAAAGGTAATCAAATCAAGGATCTTGGATATCAATATATGAAAGGTATTTTCCTCAGTTATGATACATAAATACTCTGGAGTGAAATTATTGCTTCTTGGATGACCAGAATTATGTAACATTTTTCCTCAAACCCAGATCCCAACAAAGTCCTCATTCTTATCCTGCATCCCAGTACAATCATAGGGCTGATATCTCAGTATTCTACTAGCACGGGCATTTAGCTCTAACAATTGCACTGCTAGTGACAAATTTGATGCAAATTTGTAGGGGACCCTTATAGGGGAAAGAAAAGTAATTTATGGTAATGGACTGAGAATAACAGTTGAAAAAGATCTGGAGGCAAGTTGTTCCACTGATTCATTGTTCCCACTGTAAGGAAATTTCTCTTTAGTTCTAGGTCAGGGGTGTCAAACTCAATTTCATTGAGGGCTGCATCAGCATTGTGGTTGCCCTCAGGGGGCCGGGTGGGTATGGCCTGGGTGGGTGTGGCCTACTGGGTGGGCGTGGCTAGAGTAAGTATGGCCTACTGGGTGGCCTACATCTACATCGTTCGCATCAAGGGTGCCTGGGCAGGAGTGGGACAGATCTGAGGGTCTCTGGCAGAAGGAGGGTCTCTGGGCCAGGGCCAAGGCAGCAGGGGCCGTTCCCTCACTGTTTCCAGGATGGCTTCGGGGGCCACATGAAACCACTTTGTGGGCCGCATCCGGCCCCCGAGCCTTGTGTTTGACATGTCTGTTCTAGATTGTTTGTCTCCTTGATTAGTTTCCATCCATTACTTCTTGTCCTGCCTTTGGGTGCTTTAGAGAACACGTTGATCTATTCTCTGTGGCAGCCCTTTAGTTATTTAAAAAAAAATTCATGGGAACTATCCAAACAGGAATTAATAGATCTTTGTGAAGGACCCAACAAATTTCAAGTTTATAGGCATTTAGTAGATATCATGACAATCTGTGATATGATCATACACATGATGCAGATTGAATATTTTTCATCATTTGAGTAATGATACTGTGACATCACCTCTCCTTGCCCATTGTGGAATCAGTTTTCCCCCATAAAATTTATAAAAGGAGAAAATTGAAGAGTGATAGACAATAAAAACGACAAAAATATGTTTAAAGACATTGTGGCATCAGTTTTATCATTTAAAAGGAAGCTGTCTTATTGTCAGACTGAATAATATTTTTTGAAGCATGTGCACTTCTGTGAAAATACAGACAACCCAATATTAAATGTCTGGCATATTGTGATGAATGGAAGGAGTCTGCAGAATGGTGTCTTAGTCCATCTCAATTAGAAGGTAGCAATATGAGAGAACATTACTGTAGAATCAACATTTAGCCATGCAAGTGCTTAAAAAGGTGAAGTTTTCCTGTTCCCTTTCAAGAGGGATTCTCATACAGCAATACTAGAAATATTGACTAGAAATTTGTATACCATGGAAGTTTGATTGTTATCTGTGGATTTTTCTAACTAATAGTTTATATTCACTAATTGACCTACCTGATAGGGACAGAATAAAACATCTTTGTGATGAATGGAAGTGCAGTTCTAAGATCTTGGAACATGATCAAATACATCCTCAATACCTCAGCTACAGAACAATTTACAAGCAGGTGCATTTGACAGGGGGCTTTTAGCATTTGGTCCCTTAATATTAATGATGATTTATTTATTTAACATAATTCAAGCTTCCTTTTTGCATTCAAAAGATTCTGCAAAGTAGCTTAACTGTACCAAAGATGTCTTGTGTACAAAGATGTCTTGGTAAAAAAAACAGCTTGGTACAGCTTAATTTACCAAGTTAAGCTATTTGGTACAAATTAAGGCTAACTTTTTTTTTAAAAAATGATTTATTTTGATTGATGTTATGGTATCTTATCCTTTACTAGAGAGATCCAATTACATTTAAATGGGAGAAATCTAACTCATGAGAAAGGTATTACCCTTTTGGGAATTGGATTTGTTTTGTTTTTTAAAATATAGATTTGATGTGCATTACTCGAAAAGAGGGAGTAAGTGTATTCATTTTATTTGAGCATTTGGTCTTAGCTTTGTTCTACCTGATAGCTAAGTATAATGTTATAAGTCACTTAACTAGGATAAATCCACTTACAGAATTCTACATTTTGTTTAATATTTCTAAAGACATGCAATGTTCACAGCACAGAACAATATAAAGTGAAATGAAGAAATGCACTTGTTTTCATTATGAAGATTTTATAAAATTTTATAGAAAGAAAGAGAAAGAAACAACTTCAGTTTAACAGTATTTATTTTAGATAAATACTTTTATTATTGCTCAGTACAGTTAGGAAAGGTATAGTTTGACTGGTTCATGCCTATAAAAGAATTTTTACACAGAATCATACACACCAAAGGTACTCTTTCCAGATACAGACAATAATAAATACTGTTTCGCTGAATTAAAACTGAAAATATCAAATGCATTTGGTTGTAGGCTTATATTACGAATGCATGAAGCTTGGAAGGGATGTTTTGCTTCAAGGTAGGGTCAAACAAGGCACCTTCCAAAACTACTTTGTAGAGTAATGTAGCCCTTGCTTATAACAACTGAGAAAAGGGATTGTCTGCTTCAATTTAACTTAATCCTAAAGTTCTTCAGGCAATGGTATAGAAGATATGTACTATAGACCTATCTTCGGTGTCTGAGTGCATACGAAGATGTCTTGGTAAAAAAACAACATTGTTATTTCTACCTAATGTCCCTAGAGAGGGTGAGGTATCAGATTGCATCAAAATAAATGCCCTTTTCATACAGTGCTGAAAACTGATCCAGGGTAGTGTAGATATAGGTATTAAAAGTTTGCCATTGGGGATATGGAAGAAGAAATAATTTTCTGGAACAGCACAGAAGTAACAATCATTGACATGTTATCATGTCAGATAATTACCATATAATCGTGCTATTCGCTGTGAAGATTTTACTGCAGCTCAGATCTAAACAATGACCATTTTTCTTTAATAGGATCTTTTACCTTTCTCTTTAGGGAGTGTAGCCATCTTCAGTAAGCTCCAATTAAATCCTCATCTAATAAGTATTTTCAATTAATATGGTAAAATAAATTACTGAGCACTGTCACCTATTCTCAATCATTCCAAATTCCCCAGTTAAAACTCCACATAGGAAGTCATCCATATCTATCCCACAAATAGATATTGTGGGAATATCTAAAGTCTAATCCCAACCCTGCTCAGAATCACTATAATAAATCTTTCTGGTTTGCTAAACTGTATTTTTATTGTATTCTGAGTACAGATTGCATTCTGAACAAAGGCTGAGTGAATATTAGATAGTGTTAGCCTATACACCTGCAAATTAGCACAATGATCAGCACTCCCAAACATCTGCATATAGAAAAATAAAACAAACAGCTGCCCATTTTACTATGAAATCAAGGCAATTTATTTAATACTAGAGTTTCATGGTATATAAGTAATATAATAGTATTATAATGTATAAAATTATAATATAAAATACAATATAAAATTATTTTACTTATATGTAATAGCAATATAGGTAAAGTTTATATTTAAGTCCCTCCAATCAGTTCATCTGTTTATCTCATTTTCTATAATCATGTCCTAGCCAACTAATTTTTTAGCATATTATATATGGAATGGCTAATTTTCTTCATAGGTATAAAAACATTCCTATTAATATGTCCAAATATCTTCATGTAAAAAAAGATTATATTGACAAACTTCTACTATATTTTCTAAGATACCTCCTTATGATTAGACTAATGCCCTGTAATGGTCCTCTTCTTGGTCACAGCCCCTCTCCTCCTTCATTTAACAAAGCGGCTTTACCATATTTACAAAATTGCTCATATCCAAACATGGACCACAATCACTGCTACAAAGATGTCTTAGGAAGTTTGTGCATTTTTATCAAAGTAACTGAAATACAAAACTATGTTTTTCATGATTTGGTATCTTTTGAAGAACTGGAATAGCAAAAAAAACCAACCCTAAATACTTTAAGTTAAATTTTAAAAGTTCTCATTATGGTTAACAATGAATGTACCAAGAGATGAACGGTACAAGGATGAGGTCAAGCCAACCAACAAAACCTAATTTTAATACCCTCCCAGAAGGCCAAAAAGGTGGTAGCAGTTTTCAGTTCCCATGATAAAGTGGAAAAAGCTTCTTGACCCCACCTGATGACATTCCTTAACAAACAGGCCACTTCTGCTAGTGCAAGTGGGGCACACCAGTCCCATTGGGGTTATATCATTTGTTGTCAAGTTCACTGATTTTGTGATTTGCTAGAACAAAATGTTTGCATAAGCAGGGCTTCCTCACTGGAGCAAAGGGACTTTCTACAGCAAGCTTCATATTGCTGAGACAACAGGAAGATACTGCAGCTGCTCTACAGAATCTGGGATTTCCTGGTGCAGATACCTGCTGAATTCCTTCAAGTTTGTATGGATCCAGAGGTCTGTGTGTGTATGTGGAAGGAGTGGGATTTACTGGCATATGGCAATGTATATTACTTACAGCCTAATAAGGGCATAGACATTTTGTCTCCCAGTAGGATGCATGGTATGCAGGTTTTCTTCCTTTGATGTTGACTTTAATAAACAATTAAATTTAACCCTTTTTAACATAGATCTCAACCGGGTTCTAATATGCTTCTAACCAGTCAAGCAGGATGTCGAGTTCTCCCAGGGACTTCATTGCAGCTGATGCAACATCCATCTGAAAATTGATTAAAATGAACACTTGGTAACAGAAAAGGCAACTTGGGGTGGGATAGTAAGCCCCCAAAACTATTAAAGTCTTTTTTTATTATTTGTTATTGTTAATTCATTGTAAGTAATAATTTCCATAGGACTTTTTAGTTTCATATCTCTAATTACCTGCTCATAGTTGATGATGATCTGTTGATACTTAATTAATGCATCTTCCCCACAATGGCACGTACTTTGATCATGCTATAAAAATATTTTAACATTCATTAGAGATTTTGTATGTGTTCCTTTCTTTCAGTGAATGCCATACTCAGCAGTTCGAAAGTGGGCAACTGCAAGTAAATAAATGGGTACCACTTTGGTGGGCAACTTAATGGGGATGTGAAAGGAGCCCCCAACTGTTCCCCAGGCAACAGTAATGTCATCATTCAATCATTTCCACCCAGAAGCATTCCTGATATGACTGTGGTAGTAGTGAATGCCATTAGGCTATATTATAGTGAACATATCACTCCCTCATCCAGTGGACTTGGGTGATGAGTGCTAACAAAAAAGGAAGCCAAACTAGTGCAACTAAAGTGTTAGCATACTTTGGAGAAACAGATAACATTGCAACAAATCTTGGTAAAAGTCAAAATCGCTGGAAGCAATCAGCTCAAAGAAACAAACAAATAAACAGCTACCAGAATTGAATGTCAAGTGTCATTCAGAAAAAAAGTTAGAAAATGAAATGCAGAATATAAAAAAGTAGAATGGCCTACTTGGCAAAAGTGGAACTTCAAATAGAATACTCCCATAAAGAAAATAGTTTCAAATATGATTTATTATGTTCAATTGATGTTCAGTCATGATACTGCCAAACCACAGTGCAAATTTAGTTCCACGTATAGCACTGTGACTGCTGATTCTTTGGGATTAGAAATATTTACTTGGCTGCTGATTCTTATTGCTCAGGTTCTACTTTTCAATTTTACATACAGATTCTCATAATAAAGTTCAAAAATATATGCATTCTTTAACCCAAATAAAATCGACCTTTTCAGTCTCTCCTTGAACGGAGAAGACTTATTTAGAGATGGGCAATCTCAATGTTATACTTCAGCTTCTATTCAGCTGGTCAAACATGACTGGAAGCTGCAGCTCTCCATACAATGAATATTCAAATCTATTACCTTATTTTCAGATAACTTACACATTGTCTGAATTTCTTTTCAGTGCTGAGGAAGGAGTTGGCTATACCACTGACTCTACGATTGATGAGAAGGCTTTCTGTTTCACAGTGCCTGAAGACTTTGTCCAGATAAAATCTTAAGATGAGGTGAATTAAACAGCATCTGTCTACAGACTTGAGAAAAGAAGTTTGGATTTATTGAGTCACTGTAACAGAAAGTTACACTGTAATCTAGAATCTTGTAGATTAAATCAGACCAGCATGAGTACTTAATTAATTAGACTGTTCACTTTTATGAAAAGCATTTGGAAGCAGTTCAGATCTCATTTCAAGCCCTTTTCAAAAACACTGTCTCCAGCAGCATGTTATTTTGCAGTTAACATTCATTAAATCATACTTCTGTGGTCATTTTCCTGTAGAAGATCTTGGCAGTATTTATACCTTGAAATTATTTGGTTAGCCATTTTGTGAATTTGAGGATAGTGTTGAAAGGATAGAAGTGAGGAATCTTTGATTGCCCTGTAGAACTTGTTCTCCCCATGCAAAATCTTATCTTTCATGAAGCATAATCGCAATAATGGTTAAATTGTAATAAAGCTAGAGTAATTCTCCATGAGATTTCCTTAGAAGTAGATATGTATGGAATTGCACACTATAAATAATCATAATCTATTATATTTGCATGCTATTGAATAATCCTGTGACTTCCCACATAAGGAGAAACTGACTGATCATAAAGAAATGTCCATTGAGGTAAAACTGATGGGCAAGTACACTAGGCAGGGTAAAATTATGAAGAGAAAAATGCTCAGAATTCCTCACAGTGTTTTGACCCATTTATTCATTAGATTTACAACCAGAAATTCAAAGCAACACACATGATGTATGAGTAATTCTACTTCTCAATAATACCAATGAAGGCAGAAACTGAGGGCGCCTGGCCCAATATGTTTCCATGGCCCAGAAATAGATTTGAACCTTGCTGACTCAGGAGATAGTCTAATATTTTAATTGGCACACATACTGTATTTCCCTAACCACTAAATCCAGGAAATTTAAGGACCTCTGAACTTGATTTCCTTATTAAAGGAAATTTTTGTTTTCCTTTCCATCTGATAAAAACAATATCTGCTAACTTATAAGTATTTTAAAACAACCCCAGCACTTTGTGATTGCTTATGACTCTACTAATATTTACATAAATCAAAAAGATTAGAGATCAAAATAGGAGTACAGCAAATAAAGCAAAAGAAATGTACAACATGGATTTTTCCTCTTCAGGTGACCATTTAAATGCAACTTGGCAGCCAACAAAGGAAAGCTTTCGCTAAGCAATGGGAAAACACAGACGAAAAGGAATGAAATGAATTTTCCTAGACAGAGAGTTCCAGGCCCTGGGCACACTAAAGAAGGGCTTGTTCCCTCATCCTATTCGTGGGTTACTATATGAATTGCAATTTCTATGGTAATACTATAATTCCTTATCATAATTTCTTGGTGCTGCAAAGGTGCAGTTATGAGCTAAGAGTTTCCCTTCCAGATTTTGCAAACTGTTGCTAAGCAAATGTATTTCTGTTTCTGCCATCTTTACCATTGGAATGTTTCTTCAAGTACTACGATAGGCTAGAACTTGCCATATGTGGCAATTCTCTTCTACAGACAATACATTCCCTACCCAACATTTTCATGAAAAAGTAATCCAATTGTTACCAGAGTAGAAAAAGGCTGAGCAAACTGCAGCATGATGATTCTACTCTCTAGTTATTGAAAAATGCTATTATTTTAGGTAGTATGGTCAATGTGCAATATGGTTTTTATACATAAACACGTGCACAATCATGCTTTCACAATCATGTTATATCAATCTTCTTCCATATCAGTTGTGACAGCAATTTTGTGAGATTAAGCTAGGAGGCAATGATCACAGGGCTAAGCAAACATCTAAATCTTAGGCATCCCTGTTTTAAGTCTATTCCTAGAATTATTCACTAGTTGGATTGTATTTTGAAGCACAATAGCCAATGAAATAAACAATAAAAAAACAATGGTATACATAATTGGAATATGATCATCTGTGTAGGCCTCAGCACTAAAAGATACTTCATAAGCGCTGAAATTTGCTTAATTCAAAAACCTGCTGATTTAATTAAAAGTAATATCTTACTATAAAGAAAAATGCAACCCAAACTTACAAAGGTTAGCACTTACTTGAAAATCATGCAAAGAATATGGCTGCAACAAAATACTCGCAGTTCTGATGGGATCTCTGCCTTGCTAAATAGGGAAGAGATAACATTAATTCTGAATATATATTATTAGCTGCTGAAATCATTACAGCATAAACAGGCAGCATTTACAAAATTACCATGGTATCTGGAGAATAAAACCATTTTAATTACATGGGCAAAGTACAAATTTTGGAAAATTGTAAGTTTCTTAAAGTTTGCATGTTTGAATTGGTTGCCAAAAGAGAACTATGAAACAAAATATACCTCCTGTATTGGATACAAGCAAACATGCACCCAACACAAAGACATTCAAGTGAATTTGGGTCCAATGTCCTTTTCTTTGCATCTGCATATCGTAAAGAGGATTTCTCTCTTATGTAAGGGGATGTGAGGGCTCAGTGATTAAGACACTGGGCTTGTAGACTGTAAAGCTGACAGCCCAGATTCAAGACCTGAGCACCGCACAACGGGGTGACTTCCCATTACTTCCCCCAACTACTGCCCACATAGCAGTTCAAAAGCATGCAAATATGAGTAGATAAACAGGTACCATTTCATGGAAAGTTAACAGCATTCACTGCACCTCAACATATAGTCATGCTGGCCACATGACCATAGAAATGTCTTTGGACAGGATTGTCTTCCTTAGCTAAAAAACGGAAGGGAGCACCGTTCCCTAATGTCGGACACGACTGGACCTTTACCTTTATCCTATGTAAATGGTTTAATCAGACTTCTATTTATTTTTTACCTTGAGAGATTCACCCTATTTAAAGCTATTTGTCCAATTGCATGCATCTTTTAAGAATACTTTCATAATCCTGACTATAAGAAATTGCTATTGTTGTTCTTACTGCCTTAGAATACCTTCCAGTATTACACGATTAAGTTAGGTCAGCAACCCATCATTACTAAGTCAGAAAGCTACAGAAATTAATTGAATATCTACAGAAATATTACAAGCAATAGAAGAATCAGTAAAGGCTCAAACCCACAAATGTCAACTAATCTGTTGACGCTACTGAACACAAACAAGTCTTGTAAGAAACTTCCGTAAGTTTCTAAGCTTCTTTTCCATTGTTTTCTAGAAAGTGTTCTGGAAGCAGACAACAATACTTACAATAAAGGTTTTGACACTAGCAAAGCTATTGCGAATTTCATTAATATTCATTGAAATACTGCAAGGTCCAAACTGGAAAATCTTGTCCCCAGTCACTGATGCCAAATATAAGGACCATTTGGTGAATAAAAGAAAGAAATATGGGCCGAAGATTTTCATATTTTTAGAAAATAAAACTGTTGATGCCCAAAATTCTGTCGAAACACAAAAGAAAATAAAATTAATTTTTAGTATTATTTTGTTATATATTTTATTATTACTAATTATTAAAGTTATTAATTATTTCTTATAAATCCAGCATGCTGGTGGTATGGGGTTTTTTGCAGCAATTCTAACTTATATTAACAGTTTGTTTTTCAATGTATGTATCTGAATGGAAGGTTTCAAGGAAACATACAGTGGGGGTGGGGTGGAGAGACAGATTGAACAAATAAAAATCATTCTGCTTTACCTTGCATCTGTATCGTATCATGTTGGTAAGATTTAACAATACTAAACCAAGTTGCACTCATGCCTACCCACACCAGTGCTTGTATCTTTCTTTCCTAACATTTTACTTTCTAAAGTAGAATATTTTAATCCATATACTGTACTTAGGACCATTTACATGGTCTAATAAACTGCTATATTTTACGGCCAAGTCATGTGTTAATATAAGTTATAATTATATAGCTGATATAGCTGCATGCTTTATATCTCTCACACATGCATTATACCCTGCTATAAAATAGTGTAAGTTTATTGATCAGAATTCAAATTCTGATTCCCAGAAAATAAATAATGCATAGAAGAAAATGTGATAGACAGTTACTGAATCAATGAAGGGGCAACTAGTGTATGTACACACCTATAAGGATCATGAGCTTAACTAACCATATACTCTATATATTTTTAACAAGTTTACTTTTAAGATCCTGGATAAAAAAAATTGAGTTCAGAGCAGGTAATTCACTGATTTGTGAGTCCCAGCAGCATTACAGAAGCAGTGGTAGGCATTTTTTTCTGAACACATATACTCATAATCTGCAAATAATGGATGAATGATCTAACTGCTTTCCCTGGTATCTTCCTTGTTACCCTATATACATATATACATATAGGGTAACTGTAAGCAAGGAATCTCTATCTATGGAAATACTGCATGCACTTTTCAAAAACTTTGGATGACTTGTCTCATTCTTTGGTGTTATAACAATCTAGGCAGTTAAAGCTAATGATTTAGATATTTGGGTACAAAAGCAATTGTTTTCAGTTTTACGTACTTTCAGACAGTTAAGATTCTTGAGTCCATATGATTTCAGAGTATTATTTTAAAATAACTGTCACTCATGAATAAGTCTTGTTTATGAATATTGTAAAACAGAGGAACCGGTTTCCCGGGGCTGCCCCTAGTACTGGGAATGAACCTACCTAGCTCTGCCAATAAATATCCATATGCATTAATGTGATCATCTGAAAGAGAGCGTGGTATGCATATGAATTGCTTACATATTAGACCACTTCTACTGCAGATGACCAAGCCATTCCAGCACCCTAACACAGAGGCAAAGCTAGAAATACAACTTCAAATAATTCAATTTAATTCATCTACAGTGAGGATTATTATTTTTAATCTTTCGATATAATGCAAAACCATAATCTCATATTATTGCAATCTAAAACAATCACCTTAACTTTAGCTAGTTCAACTCACCATCCTGGAAAATCGATTTTTCATTTTGTTTTTCAAGAATTAAAAAAAAAGCACAACCACTGCTACTTTCATCTTTGAGTACACGCTGAGCATTTTATTGAAGGATTTGTTGCTGGTACTGATAATTCTTTCAAGCAAGATCACTTAGATACAAGATATTCATGTAAGCATTAAGCGGTACAGCAATTACAAAACAATAAGCCAAAGGCATAGTTACGCATTTAAAATAATCTTACCTTATGGTCTGATGTGTAGGCACTTGCCTCTTGATGTGGAGTTGAATCTGAAAATGTCTGAACATTTTATGGAGGTGAGGAGCGGAAATCAGCCTTTGAAGTTTTTTCTATCTGTCTTTTTCTCGGTATTCCAAGTTTTCCTGCATTGAAAGGGGGAGTTGGGAGTTTCCTTATCATGACTCCATCCAAGGTGAAAGGTTGAACTTCAGACACAGTCCATAGTTTGGACTCCTATACAGGACATATGGATAGTCAATTCCAGTTACCTACACTTACCACTGACTTCTTCTTACCATAGGAACAAAATTAATACATTTTTTTTCAACTGATTATCAACATTTTTTATTATGGTGATGGGCAACCAAATTAGAAGACGCTGTTTGCCTAACATTTTCTAAGTAGAAGAACATTTCTACAATACCATTTTAATAGGGTAGCAATGGCACAGTTTAATAAACCCAAGGTTTATTTTGGTCCATTAAACTGCAGTAGAGAGTAGTGTTAACTGTACAGCTGCACAGCGTTCTAACCTTCATGCTGGGGAAGCATGTAGGAGCAATATTGGGAAAAAGTTACATCTTTTCCCAAGACCACATAGCAGTCTTAATCATCTTTAATGCTACTCATATGACATTTCAATCCAAGTGGACTTTGTCCATGTTGGTGCCTTCTTCACATGCTACAATTTCAATTTCTGAGTGAGGAAAACAGCTTGACAAAGGCTGCCATGTTGACGGTTCTTCCCAAGGTTAGCTATTGCTCTCTGAAATCTGTAGTGCTCAAAGCAACATATTTAACATTGCAAGGTCTTCTGGTTTAGCAATCCTAGACCAGCTCTACCTAGGGAAATAAAGCCTGCTAATCTAATCCCAGAACTCTCCCAATCTTTGTCACTACTCATGTTTTTTTTTCCTACAATTTAATGGAAATACAGTAGAAGTTCTCCTCTCAGTGTACTTTTCTCCTTATGCGGTGAAACAGAACCAAGAAAATTAAAACCATCCTATGATTCATTCTAATCTATAGAGAGGATTAACTCAATCCCTATTAGCTTGCATATCTTTTTTTAAAGAAATTTTGCAAAACTAATCACAGATCGGAAAAGCTGCATAATAATCACATTAGAAATAACAATAGAATTAGAAAAAATATTTCTGCACATCATAAGGCATACAGTAAAAGAGAAGGAAGTATTCAAATGGAATTTATTACAGTAAGTCTCCATTACTGATTTAACCTGAGTACTAATTACAGGGTTTTGTCTGTATGTCCTTTTGAGTCAGTCTTGACTCCTGGCGGTTGCCTGGACAAGTCCTGCAGTTTCTTGCCAACATTGCCATTGCCTGCTTCTTAGGACTGAGAGACGGCGACTGGCCCAAAGTTACCCACCTGGTTTCATGCCTAAGGCAGCATTAGAACTCAGTCTCATATATCCAGCTTGGTGCCTTTAATCACTACCACCAAACTGGCTCCTAAAAGAATCAATTGTGTATGTTTATGCATTTGGTTTATTTTAAGTCTCCTTTATACATTAGAGGAAAAATTGTCAATATGTGCTTGAGAAACATGGGATTGGGAAGTGCGTATTTGTGTTGATTCATTCACTTCTGTGAGCACTAGAACTACTGAAAATTGCTTATCAATTTTTCTACCATTTTTATGGGATAGAAAAGAAGGAAAAAGGAGTACAGGGTGAGGTTGGTGTGATGTGATGTGATGACAAAGGGACATGGATGAATGACTCTTTTTTTATCCTGCTCAGCTATGCTTAGCCTCTTTGCCTTCCTATATATTAAGGATGTCACAATGGAATTCCTCCTTTGCAATTTCTTTGGACTTGGAAGCAAAGGAGGCAATTTTTCTACATTGGAGCTGATTTTCCCCAAGTTAAAAAAAAATTATATTATTGTGAGCAAATGCAGCTGCTTGGCAGTTCAAATCCCTCTGCTTGGCTTAATAGGTCTTTCTTACAGAAGGTCTGTATTCAGGAAATAGGAAAAATAACATCTTAAACTTTTGGGTAGAAATCAAGCATTGTTCTATGGTTCTCCATTTGCTCAAGCTATTACAGTTACCAATTCTTTTAGGCAAAACCCTTCCCACCCTCTCACAAACACATGGACATACATACCAGTTATAGCTTGTGGAAATGTAAAAAGGACATATGGTCACCCAACTAGAAGCACACTTGTTTTGCACGTGTAATATCAACAAGGAAAAATGCAATGCAACCAAGTGAGCTTTCTACTGAATCAATCTTCAAAATAATTTAACATGGCTCCTAATACTGCTTTAAAATATTAAATATATTATTTTAACAACTAAGCCTTTAAGTCATAATTTTAAATTTTTATAATGACTGTAACATTTGTACACATTTTATACACATATTTTCATTATTTTATTTTATAATTTATATTTTATTTCATTTTATCCATAAAGGAAGAAGAAATATGATATTATGATTAACTGCAATAATATGTTTAATGGATTTAAATATACATTTAATCCATATATTTTAATCAATAGATAATACCAGAGGAATGCAATTTATCACATCAAAATGGCAATTCATTTAAATTTGTAATACAAACAAAACTCCAACACTCCTGTTCCAGCATCTTTTTTTAACTTGGCACGCGCATTCAATATACTATACAGTTGCATGGAATAAAATTCAGTAACTTATGCAAGCCAGAATTTTTGGAACATTCTAACATGTACTTGTAGGCAGACAGATACATCTTCATCCTGATTTTATCTTGTTTAGCCATGTCTGTTTAAACCCCCATTAGTGGCATACAGTTTCTTGCGGGCACAACGAGTTTGCAAAAAAAAAGATTAAAATCTGCATTGAATCTTTTCCTCTATAATCCATTCCCCAATTTGACTGCGTCACATACAGTATCATATGCCAAGGGAGACCTATTATTAGATATATAGCCTGCTTTCTTCTAGGAATTTTTGCCAGTATATTTAAAACTCAGTCCAATATTCCCCTCAGTAATAATACTGTGCTGAGAGGAATAATACTCAGCTTTGGCTGACTGAATGGATCAAAATTAACCAAAAGGATACCATGGATGAAGAGGGATGTGAATCCAGATATTTCCTGACTTAGTCAAATACCTTAGTCACTATACCACATTGGCTCTGTTCTGTGCTACATGCAGGGCTTTTTTTGTCATAGAACGCTCAGAACGGAGTTCTGGCATCTTTTTTGGATGGAACCTTGTAGGGTAGGCAAGGTGGGTTGTATGACATGTGTGAGTTCCGGCACCTTTTTCTTTTACAAAAAAAGCACTGGCTACATGCATGCTCATATTGCCCAGAGAAGCTTACCTTTTCCAGCAGGATAGTCTAAACTTATTCATGCCAATAAAAGGTGGAGGAAGAGGCATAATAAAAGGAAATAAAGCTCAGTTCATAGAACTGTGTAGGGGAACATCATTTTGCCAGAATTGTGTGCCAATAACTGTTTCTTTCAGTTCTTGTAAGCTCATACTTATGTCATTAGTATTAATATCTACCCTCTTTGTCAGGTACCTTGTTGATTGTCTGTATATTTGCACTCTCATCTTTCACTTTAACAGGATTTTTTGTTTCAGTTTGCCTCATTTTTAAATAATAATAATAATAATAATAATAATAATAATAATAATAATAATAATAATAATGTTGGAAGGGACCTTGGAGGTCATCTAGTCCAATCCCCTGCTCAGGCAGGAAACCTTATACCATTTCAGGCAAATGGCTGTCCAGTCTCTTCTTAAAAACCTCCAGTGTTGGAGCATTCAACACCTCTGGAGGCAGGTTGTTCCACTGGTTAATTGTTCTAACTGTCAGAAAGTTTCTCCTTAGTTCTAGGTTGCTTCTCTCCTTGACTAGTTTCCATCCGTTGCTTCTTGTCCTGCTTTCAGGTGCTTTGGAGAATAGCTTGACTCCCTCTTCTTTGTGGTAGCCCCTGAGATATTGGAACACTGCTATCATGTCACCCCTCAAGGTAGTATCATCAGCATATTGTCCAGCAATTATGCTGTTTTGGTTTGGGTGAGGGGTGGGTTGGGGTTTTTTTTTTTTGTATTTAAACATTTCTCATATTCTGCATTTCAGGTTGTTTTTTAAAAAAAATAAGACAAATGAGACAAACTTCTCAATTTTTCAATCATTTCAATCTTCTGTCTAGTCTAATTTCTGTTCCTTGGTCATCATACAAATTCAATAGGCAGAAGACGTGATCTAATACAGCCACATTTTTAAGGGCTATCTTCCATTGATTGTGGTCTACTTAATATAGCATACACAGACTTGAGCTAGCAATCCACTGGATATTAGCATTGTGATAGTGAGGACTTCTGTCTCTTCTGAATCCAGAATCCAGTTCCAAATGGTTCAAAGAGAGGTAAATAAGAAAAGCAGCATTGTGTTGTGTGGACATTGCTTGCATACACAAAAGCACCACTGCTTTTGTCATTTCAACATCAGAACCTACAAATGTTTTTTTTCTATATATCTGAGACTTCTTATTCCATGCATTGTTCAGACCTGGATTGCAAATCTTATTAACAAATTATTTAGTTTGCTACAAAGTAGTACCTCACTTATTTAATCATAATATCAGATATGTCCATGACTTATATTACTATTGTAGAACTAAGCTGGAAGGCTAGGAGAATTACCTCCAAGAAAAGATATGAATAAAAGTGGGGGTTGGCACATGATCATAGTTTGGAGAGCCTACTTATGGAAATGCCCTTCTTCTTGTAGCATAGATGGCTCCTTCTGAAAATTTCCTTCTTTCATCATCTCTGCTATGCCTCAAGGGAAATGGAAAATGAAAATGTAGGAAATACCATGCATGAAACTGGTATAATGAGAGATGCAAAAAAAAGGGGATTTTGGAGAATCATGAGTCAGAATCTCTCTCATCTTCTACTTTAGTTATCAAGAAGCTTAAATAATCATACCACTTGAATGCTCCCCTCTTTTTTGTCATACGAAGCACTATACAGCATTTGATATATTGAATCACAAGCAACGTTTGCCATCTAACCATCCAAGAATTATAGTATTTTAGGAATTAATATAGCATGGAGTTCAATACATATATGCATATATACATATATATTGTTTGACTGACATATCAGTAACCCATGACTGTTACTGACAAAAATCCATTTGAATAGAATTTGCAAGTCCTAGGAATGGTGGGAAGAGATGATACTCACTGACATATTCTTTTATTCAGAGGTGGCGGGGGGTTAGATATTATCCAGTCTAAAGGCTGAAAAAGACTTTTGCCATAGAATCGGAGCACTTTATGGATGATCTGCATAATTAAGTTAATCCACCCCCAATTATACCTAGTCCATAGTTATTGACTATATTAAGGTGAGTATTAAAGTTCAGCCAGAAAAAACTGTAAAGCAGAGGAAATACAATATTGAGATGTATCATTCTATAATAAATTTTGAAATAGTACTTTTTCTTATGAATTAATGAAATCGTTTAATCAAGGGTTTGGTAAAATTGGAGCTGTAGAAATCTCTTTTACAGTTAATTCATAAACTTCTTTTCATGCAAGTAACTGATAGTATTGAGAGATGTGATGATAAATATTTTACCAGGATCACCTGTAAAAAAAATATGATGGTGATGTTAAGGAAGTGACCAATTAATAATTTGCATATTGCAGAAATTATATTATCTGGATTAGTGGGGCAAAAATTTAGCAAGCTCAACAAGGAAGCTACATTAACATTAGGGTGTGGTTTTGTCTCAGTAAAAGTTATTCAAAGGCCTTCAGCAATTTTTCATTTCAAATAATTTAACCTATATCATTAGCTTCCCTTTTGTTTCCAGCTGATGCATGTTGGATGAAGCCAGGCACTCTTTTTGCTTTTCCATCCTCTAACAATTCCCCAAGAGTTTTTTTAAAAAAAAATAAATAAATTAGGTTTTGATCATGTAAAAGTCATAATAACAGGTTGTTGCTCTAATTTACAGATGAAAAGATGAAAGTTTAATAGAAGTCCAACGAATTATTCAATAGGTATTTGTAAAAACAAGTGCTAACTTATATCAGTAGTGTTAGCCAAAGAGAGAAATGGAAATTATTACGTAAAATTAAATTGCAAATAAAAGAATAAATTCTGTACTCTGCTGTAGGCTTTAGTTTTGTTTATTGAATGTAGAGATTTTCCAATTATATTGTTCAAATTTCTTTTACAGAAAAATCAGTTGGGAACTTAGAAGACAATAGTCAGGTCTAGTTAGGTTAAAAAATTGTTACAGTTTTTATTGGATATAGTTGATACAGGCCTGGCATAAGGCAGTAATCAGGGTCCTGATTTCTGACTGATTTTCAGTTTTACTCTATGTCCAGGATGAGTAGGGATAGCAGGAAATTTTAGTTTTCAATATAAATTAATCTAGGCACCGCCTGTCACAAGCATTCCAGCTTCTTTGGAATTATAGTGGTGAACCTTAAGATCAATTTTTACAGAGCAGGATGTTTTTTCCTGTCACACGTGTGGTGTCCCTGCTTGCTGCTATAATGGTTTTCCTCTAAATTATCAAAATATTATCATCAACCAAATCAAATGAGTCTGCTTCCCTCAGTTTGTCAAACAATCCAGCTGGGTTTTAAACTTAAAATTCTAAAGAATTTGATGCAGACCTCTAGAAACCAATGTCAGGATGACCATTTAATACCATTCCAAAGTAATCTCGTTCACAGAGGGAACTGATTGATTATGTGCCATTAACTCCATGATATCTCTTGGTGATTACATAGAACATCTTCTTCAGGATAAACTGGCCCTTCAGATATTTCAATGGTGCAACCATTTCCAATAATTGTCAACTTATTGCTAGTCAGCCTCTTATCTTTGTTCCATTTGTCCTCGTATTGCATATTTTTCCAGCTAGGTCTTCACACATTATGTCCAAAGTACGTTCATTTGAGCCTGGTTATTTGTGTCTCAAGTGAGAATTCTGTGTATTTGCTTTTGGGTTGGTTGTTGTTGGTTCTGTTTTCTCTGTTTGTTTTGGCTATTTATGATATTATGAAGAGTCTTCTCCAACACCATAGTTCAATAGCATCAGTACTTTTTTTATCCTACTTCCATAAAGGAGAATATTTGTAACTAAGGGTTGAAATAAAGGGTACTTGGTGCTCTGTTTTCTTGCAGATGTTTCATTACCCAAACTAGGTAACATCCTCAGTGCTAACCCTCAGGATGTGGTCCTGTTGATCATAGACTAGCACTGATGATGTTACCTAGTTTGAGTAATGAACCATCTGCAAGAAAACAACCTAGCTCACCAAGGACCCATCATATTCTATTTCCTCAAAGTTCAAATTTCACTTGAATAGAGTATCACAGGAAAACCAATGCTGACATGATTCTGATCTTTGTAGATATATTTTGGCATCTGAATAACTTTTCCAAGCTTGTCATTGCTGTCTTACCAAGTGCTACTCTATAGCAAATTTCTCAACTGTTGGTTTCTTTACTGATGATAGCTGATAAAATATATAAGCTATCTACTACTTTAGGAATGTCATTGCCAGTTCTAAAGCTGGTTGTTATCTTTATTGTCATTATGTTGGTTTTCTCTATTTTTAATCTTGGTCCCATTTTTACTATGGCCCTTGACTTTCATTGCTAGAATTTGCAAATCACTTGTACTTGTAGATCACTATTCTGAGTGTCACCAACATAGCACATATTATTGGTGTTTCTTTCCTCCCAATTTAAAACCACACTCATATTCTTCCTATCTCACCTCCCTCAATATACATTCAACAGAAAGGCTAAATGGATAAAAAGAGAGTATAAAGCTTTGTCTTACCTCTTTGTTTATTTGGAGTCAGTCTGTTTTGCAATCATCTATTCAGACTGTGGTTTCCTATCTACTATATAGATTTCATGTGAGGGCAATGAGGAATACTGGGATTCCCATTTTGTTAAGAATAATCTACAGTTTGACATGGTCAACATAATTGAAAGCCTTTTTTATCATCAATAAATTACATTTCTTTTTGGCACTCTTTAGATCAAAATATTTTTGGCTCCTGGACCAGGGAAGACCACAGACACAGAACAAGAACACCACTGGTTTTTACTTACAACTTACAGCTCAAACCACTCAAAATCAATATTTATAAACTATAGCCCATACTGGACAACGACACTGCAAATTCTCAGGACTGTCTGGCAGGCCCATACTTGCATAAAGACAGCTATCAAACCCGAAGCAGATTTTCATAAGCAACAAGAAACAACAGGGCAATCATGATGAGAACCAGATACTGCAACAAATACAGATGTCTACTTTGCTTCACATCTACACTAAAATCACTATTTCAGGTCCCAACAAGTATATGGATAAGATTAGAGGCACATTCATATGCTCTTCCTCTGGTGTAACAAAGACCATCAACTGCCAGCAATACCCCTCTAAATAGGACAAATGGAAGAAACTTTGGGTAAAAGGATTAGTGGCCACAAATTTGACATCAGGGCTCAATGCAAAGTAGCACCAGAGCCTTTCAACCTCCCAGGGCATTTCACAGCAGACTACAAACTGACCGTTTTGGAAAAGCAGGGCATTCTACCATTGAGTGGTGTTGAATTCACGTATTTCACAATATTTGGGTCAATTTCAGGTCTTAATAAACACAGTGGGGTTTTATATATTGCAATTATTAATTTGTAAGTTACTTGTAATCTGTATTTCATGTAATCTGTGCCTGCATAACCAACCTATCTTCCCTTTCTTTCCCTCTCCTCACCCCAATAATCAGTCTAGCCACGCATCTGACAAAGTGCTAATAAATATTACTTCGCTAATAAAATGCATCAATATCAATATATTAATAAAATATATTAGTTGGAAAAGTTGCTTCCAAATTCTTTCTGATTATCTCACCATTAACATTTTTTAGCATACCAATTCAAGATTGGAACCTCCTTCTGAATTTGGAGAACATCTGGAAAACTTTGTTTTTCCATGTCTGTTTCTGTCTTTGATGTCTTTACAGATATCATTGTAATACTGCTTCTTATGTTTTCTAACAGGTCTCTGAAATTCTCTGTTAACTTTTTTCATCAATCTTTGTCTTTCTTGGCTTTGGCTTCTCTTTGTTCATTCTGATATCCTGTTTGTTTTGCTTTGTTTCTTGGTCTTTGGCAGTCTCTTCTCCCATTCATCCTTAACAACTTCTTTGATTTCATTCCAGAGTTCCTCTGACTCCTTATCAATAAGATTAAGAACTTCAAAGCAATTTCTGATTTTCTCCAAGAAAATAGTAGATTTATGCTCAATATCTTAACATAGAAATTGGTTGGCTTATGTTTTCTCACTTTAGCTTGACTTGGGACTTGCATATGAGAATTGTGTGATGTTTTCATAGATAGCTCCTTGCCACATTCTTGCTGTTATAACTGAACTCTGCCATCACCTTATACTAATAAAAAGAGTCAGCCTGATTTCTAGGTGTTCTGACTGGTGATGTCCATGTGGATAGGTATTGTTTTGGTAGTTTGAAGAATGTGTTAGCAATGAAGAAATCATTGGATTGTTACAAACTAGTATTATTTTCCTACTTCATTTTGGTTTCCTAGTTCAGCTACATTTTCTTCCTTCCTACCTTCAACTAAGAATTCCAGTCTCTAACCATCTTACTTGCATTTTCTGTGAATTATTAAGAGAGATGACAACTTCAAGTGAATAGAAAAGAGTAGTTATCTTGGTAGCAGCACAAAAGTGAACAATTGTTGTCTTCTTCCTAGAATTGTCTTGTGTTTCCTAGGGAAAAGAGAGGAGAGGAGAGGGGCGGGGAGGAGAGGAGAGGAGAGGAGAGGAGAGGAGAGGAGAGGAGAGGAGAGGAGAGGAGAAGAAATGGTCTCATCTCTTAATTAAAAACAAAATTCAAAATTCTCATTCATTTCTTATCAGCAAAAATCCAGTAAGAGTTGTCAGAAATAACCAATTATCTTTTTTAACCTTGATCAAATAAGTCAACCTTGCATTCCTTCACTCTTCTTCTAATGATCTTAACATTTAACCACTTGAGATAAAATCCCACTGCTTGTTTTCTTGTCAATATTTTTTATACTTCCCCCCAAAAATATTTTGGAACTTTAGCAAGTCCATTTTACAAATCCAGGAAGAGGAAACCACCTTCATTTTGAGGGGGGGGTCATTTCTCAAAAAAGTCTTCAAGATCCTTGACCAGTTATCTTTTGTATGTCCAGTAAAAAAAATCTTTTTGGTTTGATAGTTGTATATCTCCTTTAGACATTAGAGCATCATCTAATTTCATTTGAAAGTCCAGCACTTCCTTTTCTGCATTTTTCTCATTACCTGCCACATTTATATCCATATACAAATTAATTTCAAAGCCATCCAAGTATTTTGTCCACTGCATCCTTAACTATCCATCTAGTCATCATTTTTGAGAGTTTCAGACAATTTTTCATAAAATTTTATAATTTTTTCAGTCTTCCCTGAAACATATTCCTCATTATTTTGTTATTTTATAGCTCCCTCTGGTGTTCAACATTTAAAGTCGCATTAACTTGTTTTGACTGATGAAAGAGTAAACAATGACACTTTAACATGGGGAAATTCTTCCAAAAATTTAAAATTGTAATTCCAGGTCCATCAGCCTTTAATCCAGTCTAAACTATCTAAAATCAAGCACCCTTTTGCTCTTTAATCCAGAAAGTAATATTTTTCTAAAATATTTAAAACCACATATAAAAGTTCTTTCTCTAAAGAGAAGATTACTCACTTAACAAATACAATATACCTTGCCTTTCCAAAGGGTCTTAATTCTTCTAAAGCAACTGAAAAAAATGAAAATTGGAAGTAATTAAGAATTGAGGCTTGGTTGAGCTTAATGTCCTTCAAAAAAGATGCATTGATGACTATGAGCAAAGATGGTTCCTCCCCCAACTCCAGATGTTGAACCCATAAGCAAACTATGAAATGGTGATTCCTTCATCTGCAATAAGAGGTTCTATGACACGGGTGTCAAACTCACTGCATCACATGACATGTCATGACAAATCGTGAGTTTTTTTGCATTGCTGGAGGCTGGGGTGGGTGTGGCCTCTGCATGATGCAACCAGCCCGCAGGCCGACAGTTTGATACCTCTGCTTTATGAAGTCATGTGCGATATCTCAACATCTCCCCTTACTCCAGGAGATATTGACTGCTTGGATCCTGCATCCAGCTGCTGTCTATATTATAAAATTGTTCCATTACAAAAAAAGGGACATCTAGATCTCAAAAAAAAAAGTTCATGTTTTTATGGAGACTACAAGTGATATAACTTCAATGCAAATCCTTCCAATCAACACAGGAAGATGGAAAAAGTGAGTTTGGAGCTTCTACTTTCTTTCAACAAATACTGGACAAGGACAAAGACTTTTCAAAATGGTTGCTATATTGAACAATTCAAGATATGAATCTGGTTCTCCCAATGTTCTGATGGGAGAAATACATTATATATGCATATGAAATAGAAACCCCTCCATTACTTTGAAGATTAGATTGATCTGAAATAACCTGTAGGCTATATTAGATCATGATGACACATTGTATCTGTTTATGTTAGAGACAGATACCTTATCAAAGAACACAAAGTGACTGAAGAAATCATGTACACATAGCCAGAATCTTCATTTCCTGAGTCTGCAGTTTAGCAAAGAAAGAAAGAACGTGAAGAAAGAAAACTTCAGGTTCCAGACTTGTGATAAATTGAGTCTAAGTAACCAGAAAAAAGGACTTCTGTGGCACCTTAGAGATGAACAGTTTTTATCTGTCAAAGCTAAAAACAGATAAGACAAGAAGGCAAACCCAGAAGCAGGAAAACAGAACAATGTTGCTTTTACTGTAGGTGATATGCTATTTAACTGCTAAAGAACCTGCCTCAATTTCCTTGAACAATGTCATTTCAAATAATATTGAATGGCTTCTGACACAAAAAATGTTCTTCTTTTTAAAAAAAATGTAAGAAAATTTAGAATTATTCTTGTGGAGGAAAACATGTCCATTAATACTATTTCAGAATGAAACGTTTCTGTAGATTTAGAAGGCAAGATTCATTTCAAAAGAAACTGGTTTCATGCTAGTGTTGAAAGAAAAACCTTCAGAGTCCAGTCCAAGCTGGGAATAAACAAAATGGAGACTGCTTTAGAAAGAAGGTTTTGAAGAGCAGAACCACAACAGCATGCGGTTTTGGAGCAGCTGACCACATGGTGCTGGGAGTGGTGGGTTTTTATATCTTTTGGGCATTTTTGTTTGGAGTTGTTCCTGTTCCTGTGGCATGAACTTTGATCTGAGGTTCAGTGTGTCTTTTTTGTATTCTGATGGTGGTGGGTTAATCCTATTATGTCCTAAAAGTCATGTCCTGCTTCCCTGGGGCTGATGGCTATGTCCTGTGTTGGATTTTTGGGTGAGGGGTTGTGGTTCTAGGGGGTCTTTGTCTTTCTAATCCCATCAGCTCCAAGCTTCCTGGCTCTAGTCTTTCTGAAAGGATTATCAAATCTGCATTTCTACAGGGATGGTTTCTGCTTGGGGCAGAGACTTGGGGGGGGGTGTGTTCTAAGATTTTCTCTATTATTCCTTTGGCAGAATATAATATAATATTCTGCCTTTTTAATATTCTCTCAAATATTTCTTTCTCTGGGGGGATGTTGCTGTCTTCCTACACTAGCTTCCATTTAAATATTTTATTGTTTCATAATTTATTCTCTGTAGAGGGAAAATATTTTTGCTGCACCTAAATATAAGCTGTGTTTCCTTTGAGCTTTATAGATATTATTACAGTTCCGCTTTATAGACTAAATTCACACTTTGAGTTTGTAGAAGCAATCATTCAACACATACCCTTAGAAATACAAGCCTAGGCATGTTGATTAGTATTGTTCCATTTCAATTTATAACAACAGATGACTGAAAGCCCTGAGGTTTTGGGAAAAATAAAGTTCTTAAATATGAATATTATTTCAAGATTGAAAAAGTATATTTTCAGTTTATATATAAAGTAAATACTGTATATACTTGAGTATAAGCCGAATTTTTCAGCCCACTTTTTGGGCTGAAAAATTCCACTTCGGCTTATACTCCAGTCAACAAAAAAAACTTGCCAAGGCTTTGGTGCTTCCGGGATCGCGCGCACCTCTCCCAAGCCACCGCCGTCCGGAGACCTGACGAAGTTTGGGGAGGTGCGCGCGCAAACCTCCCCAAACGTCGGCAGGTCTCCGGACCTCCGCGCCCTGCCTGCATGCTTCTTTCCGCAGCGGAAAGAAGCAGCCTGCCTGCTTCTTTCCGCTGCGGAACGAAGCAGCCTGCCTGCTTCTTTCCGCTGCGGAACGAAGCAGCCTGCCTGCTTCTTTCCGCTGCGGAACGAAGCAGCCTGCCTGCTTCTTTCCGCAGCGGAACGAAGCAGCCTGCCTGCTTCTTTCCGCTGCGGAACGAAGCAGCCTGCCTGCTTCTTTCCGCTGCGGAACGAAGCAGCCTGCCTGCTTCTTTCCGCTAGAAGCAGGCAGGCTGCTTCTTTCCGCAGCGGAAAGAAGCAGGCAGGCTGCTTCTTTCCGCAGCGGAAAGAAGCAGGCAGGCAGGGCGCGGAGGTCCGGAGACCTGCCGACGTTTGGGGAGGTTTGGGGAGGTGCGCGCGCACCTCCCCAAATGTCGGCAGGTCTCCGGACGGCGACGGCTTGGGAGAGGTGCGCGCGATCCTGGAAGCACCGAAGCCTCGGCCGCGCGCAAGTCCTCGGTAAGCTCCGGGCGGTCACTTGCTTCGCGTCTCCTGAGGGAAGGGGGGGCGACTGGAGCGGGCGTGTTTCCTCGCCTGCTGGGCGCCGCGATTTGCCCGGGGAACGCGCGGGCCCCGAATGGCAGCGTGGAGCGAGGAAGCGGACAGCCAGGGCTTCCCCGAGAGCCGCGGCCACACAGGGTATTCCTGTGTATTCAGGCTTGCAAAATGGCGGATCGAGCCTCTGCTGGCGGCAGAGGCTTGCAGAGCGCGGATCCAGCCTCCGCCGGCGGCGGAGGCTTGCAGAACGGCGGATCGGCTTATACTCGAGTCAACAACTTTTCCCAGTTTTGGGGGGTGAAATTGGGGGTCTCGGCTTATACTCGAGTCGGCTTATACTCAAGTATATGTATACTGAAACGTATATCTACTTTGAAGTATTCCTATGACAAATACCAGACATGCCCCAAATATTATAGAATGCACTTAGTTGAGGAATCGTAGGATAGGAGAAAGGTCTCATCTGTTTCTTCAAATGTTCTGTTGGGAGAAGTATATTATATATGTACATGAAATACACATATGCAAGGTGTCCTCTAAATAAGGCAACAATTAGTTCCTAAGCATGTATAGAGTAGAACTAGCAAACCAATAGAAAGTAGACTTGGCATGATCAATGTACTCAGACCCAGCAGGGACCCATCCTTTCCCTATTTAGGATAGGACAGGACAGGACAGGACAGGACAGGACAGGACAGGACAGGACAGGACAGGACAGGACAGGATAGGATAGGATAGGATAGGATAGGATAGGATAGGATAGGATAGGATAGGATAGGACAGAATAGATTGGAAAAGGGCTGGTGCGGTTCCCATCTTCAAGAAAGGGGAAAAAACAGACCCATTCAGTCTAATATCAATACATGGGAAGATCTTGGAAAAGATAATCAAAAAACAGATCTGTGAACAACTAGAAGCAAACAAAGTTATAACCAGTTGCCAGCATGGGTTTTTGTCAAAAACAGATCATGCCAAACCAGTGGTGGGATTCAGCCAGTTTGCACCACTTTGGCAGAACTGGTAGCTACTTTTTTGTTGCCCAGGCTCAGAATGGACTTTTGGAAGTGGCGTCCACACAGAGAATGGGTTATTCACATATTTGAATCCCACCACTGTGCCAAACCAAACTTATTTCATTCTTTGATAAAGTGACTAAATTAGTGGACCAGCAAAATGCTGTGGACACAGTATACTTAGATTTCAGTAAGGCATTTGACAAAGTAGACCACAACCTGCTGCTTAGTAAGCTAGAAAAGGGGGGAATAGACAACACCACCATCAGATGAATCTGTAGCTGGCTGATAAACCGTACTCACTGAGGCTCTGTCTTAGGCCCAATATTCTTCAATATCTTCATTAATGACTTAGATGAGGGAATAGAAGGGAAACTCATCAGATGACACCAAACTGGCAAGAATAGCCCACAAAAGCTCAGGATCCAAAAGGATCTTGACAAATTTGAACAATGGGCCCTATTCAACAAAATCAGTTTTAATGTGGAGAAAAGCAAAGCTTTACATTTAGGCAGGAAAAATCAAAGGTTTAAGTACAGATTAGGTGAGACCTGGCTCAAAAACAGCAACTGTGAGAGGGACCTTGGAGTCTTAGTAGACGATCACTTGACAATGAGCCAGCAGTGTGCAGCAGCAGCCAAAAAAGCTAACACAATCCTGGGTTGTATAGACAGAGGCATAGAATCAAGATCACATGAGTATTAGTACCCCTTTATAAAATGCTAGTAAGGCTACACTTGGAATACTGCAACCAGTTTGGGTCACCATACTACAAAAAAGATGTTGAGACCTTGGAAAAAGTTCAGAGAAGAGCAACTAAGATGGTCAAAGGCCTGGAGACTAAAACATATGAAGAAGGGCTGCAGGACTTGGGTTTGGCTAGTCTAAGGAAAAGAAGAAACAGGGGAGACATAATAGCAATATTCCAGTATTTGAGGGGCTGCCACAAAGAAGAAGGTGTCAAACTATTCTCCAAAGCACCAGAGGGCAAGATAAGAAACAATGGTTGGAAACTGACCAAACAGAGAATTAAGGAGAAGTTTCCTGACCGGACAATTAACCAGTGGAACACTTGCTTTCTTATGAATTGTAGGCGCTCCATCACTGGAGATTTTTAAGAAGAGACTAGACAGTCACTTGTCTGAAATGGTATAGGTTCTCCTGCTCAAGCAGGGAGCTGGACTAGAAGACCTCAAAGGTCTCTTCCAGCTCTATTCTATTCTATTCTATTCTATTCTATTCTATTCTATTCTATTCTATTCTATTCTATTCTATTCTATTCTATTCATGCCAAGCAGGGACAATTCCTATCCTAGAAAATATTTAACATTCACAAACAATATATTTTACTGTCCTTCTATTCTAGGAAGGTTGTGTCCTCCATTGAAATAGGTTGGTGCAAGAAAAGGTAATGATAGAAAATAAATTAAGTTTATCAATGAAAGATGAACTGTTTAATCTTACTCACCAGTTTTCATTTATTCACACTATCCTCCACATAATTTTCCTGCTTAGATGAACGCGCTTTGCCAGTGGAAGTTGAATGATAAGATTCTCTCCTTGGATCACTACAGTGTAGAATCAGGGTGAGCAAGTCATCACCAATATTTTAACAGAGCTGCAATAGATTCTTTGGTATGAAACATGTCTTTTCCTAACCCCTTATTTTATCTTATTTTACTCTGGCTTATTCACCTTGATTGCAGATAGTGGTTCACTTTTCCTTCCTGAGTTCTTACTCATGCATCGCATGAGTGATGAGTTTTTGGATAGCTGTAGGTAATAAATTAAATGATCAAATAAATAAATGGATGCTTCACGCAAGCAAGATACTAGTTAAAATGCTTCCTTAATGATTGTCCAGTTAGATAAGGAATTGTTTCTATTCCAGAAGAATTAATATTGAAAAATAAATAAGGTAATCTACCCTTAGCGTAGGTGACCAACTAGACAGATCCCTATCTCTGAAGATGAAAGCCAGTGGAAAGACGTTTAGATATATGGTATATTGTTAGAGAGCAAGTTGAATGGACAGAAGAATGAGAACTGAATTAACTAGCTGTTTTCCCCTCTGTTTTATACTACTCAGCAGAATAACATGATGGACTCTGACCAATAATTTTCAATGAGTTTAAATTCAGACATTATTAGAATCTTAGCCCCTATGTTGAAAGAGTCCTTGGGACAAATTGTTTTCTTCTGGTCTTAGGAACATTATCTTCAGATACTAGTCTTTCATAATACCTTCCTCTATCAGAATGAGTAGTTTGGTTGTTGATTGCTGGGTCTCATTGATCAGATCCTTCCAGCCATTCTATGCCCCCTTTTGACACAGCAGAACTAGTCTGGAATAGAATACTTTCTGTTCTGTTCCTATTCATTCTTGTTATGTACAGAGGGGATGTCACACACAGATAAGCCACTATCACCACCAGGTGGCAGGGTGCCCTGTCACGATTGGCAGGGCATCCTCTGGCAGGAAATCCGGATATTGGGATTGGTGCAATGTATACCTGGCTAGGTATATAAAAGGGTAGTTGCCCTTTGTTCTCCCAGTCTGTGCTGAATCAATAAAGTATGCTCTGTGAACCCTGTTGTCCTGAGTCGTCCATCTTGGCCATGTGGTCCAGAACTCACGATCTAACACTGGCGACGAGGATGGGATGCTGCTTCAAATAGCGCGGATCTCTAGGAAGGCAGGGAAAGGCAAATCTTTCCCAGGAAACCTCCTAATGCTGCAAACGCATGGTGCTGAAGAAAAATCTTCCGAACATCCCTAATGAAGCAGCAATCCAAGGATCAGCAACATGGTGAAATTTGGGACCACTGAATTCTGTTTCAACATTGATGAACCCGAGCGATGGGAAGCACATCTTGGATGGATCGAAGGGTTCTTGATGCTCAACAAGATTACAGAAGACAAGATGAAAGCGGCGGCGCTTCTGTGTCTCAGTGGGCAAGACATTTATGATGCAGCTGTGGGTCTGTGCTCACCGACGCCGGTCAAGAACGTCTCGTATAATGACCTCAAGGCAAAACTGTTTGAGCATTTCATGCCAGAGAGAGCTCCGATGTACTGGAGGTATCAATTCATCGAGCTTATCCAGCAGCCCGGTGAGTTGACTTCACACTTTGTTGGGGCTCTGAGACTGGCTGCCCACCTGTGTGAATTCCCGGATCTTGATGATAGACTAAGAGACCGGGTGGTGTTCGGTCTGAGGGACCAGCAGTGCTGAAGGATGCTGCTGGCCAAACCCCAGATGACCCTAAAGGAGGTTTTGGCAAGGTTAGGGCTTTCGAGGCAGCCATGGAACCTGGCAAAGCCCCACACCAATCCAGCGGCAGCTCAGGTGCGACGGTCCATCATGAGCGTGTCTCAAGCAGCGGAAGCGGAGACACAGATGGCGAGGCTGAGCTAGATGAGGTACAGCAACGATCGGGGAGACGTCCATCATGGCGAGAGAATGATGGAAACATGCACCCACCAGCAGAGGCTCAGCGGGCAGATACAGTGGCAAGGAACAAAAGAGAGCCAACTCGCCAAACCAGAAGTGTGCCAGCTGTGGGGGAAATCATCCGCGGGGGACTTGCATGTTCAGATTAGCAAAGTGTCGCTCCTGTGGCAAAATGGGTCACATCGTAGCAGTCTGCCGGAACCGAAGCCGGAACAGCCTCAACAAGTTACAAGCCATGACATCAGCACTCAAAGGTACTGTTACCCCTCGGCAAAAAAAACGGCCCCAATCCTGGAAAGAGCATACAGACCATGTCTCACACGGAGGTCCATCAGCTACTCAAGCCAAAAATAACTATTCAGGTCCATCTGCAAGGGGTACCTTGTGTGATGGAGCTGGACTCAGGTTCTGCAGTCTCCATCATTTCTTATGAGACATTTAAGGGAATTTGCAATAGGAGTAGAAAGAGGGTTCCTCTGAAGCCCACATCATTAAAGCTATCAGATTTCCAACACTCTCCCATTAAACTCAGGGGAATGGCCACTATGTCTGTGGGATTTAAGGATTTTCAGGGTCCCTTAGACATATTGGTGACTGATGGGTGGAGAACTAGTTTAGTGGGGTTGGATTGGTTTGATGCCCTGGGTATTTGGATGGGGGCAGTGAATAGCATTCAGCCCAAGCATCTCGAATCCGTCTGCAGTGAATTTGCAGACGTGTTCAATGACAGGCTGGGGAAGTACACGGGTCCCGCCATAAAGTTGAAGTTAAATCCGACGGTCTCACTGGTGCACATTAAGCCTCGGAGAGTTCCATTCGCTCTCAAGCAGAAGATTGAGCACGAATTAGACAAGGTGGTGGAACAAGTAGTTTTAGAGCCAGTGGATGGGGGAAGACTGGGAAACCCCTATTGTGACACCATTAAAGGCAAATGGGGAAATTAGAATATGCACTGATTATAAGGCCACCCTCAACCGAGCTTTAAATCCGCATGCTTACCAGGTCCCGACGGTCCGGCAGATTCTCCCAGCTGTTCAAGGTGGCAGGGTTTTTGCTAAGCTTGATTTGGCGCAAGTGTACCAGCAGCTGACTGTCACCAAAGAATCAGCAGATGCTCAAACCATAGTGACACATAAAGGAGCCTTCCGCATTAATCGTTTACAGTTTGGCATTTCAGTGGCTCCTGGAATTTTCCAAGAAGTCATGGAGAGAACTTTGAAGGGAATTCCTGGCGTGTGTCTGTATTTTGATGACATCCTCATTGCTGGGGAGTCTGAGGAGATCCTGGCTGACAGGCTGCACGCTGTTTTAAGCAGATTTCGCGTTGCTGGGCTTAAGTTTAAAAAAAGTAAGTGCAGTATTGGAGTTGCCTCCACTGAATTTTTAGGGTTCAGGATTGATGCTAAGAGCATTCACCCTACAGACTCCAAGGTCAAGGCAATTAAATTGGCTCCCACACCCACCAACAAGGCAGAATTGCAGGCTTTACTGGGGTTACTTAACTTTTATCATGCATTTTTGCCCCACAAAGCTGCAATCGCAGAACCTTTACACAGACTGTTACATAAAAAAAACCATGGAACTGGACACCAAGTTAGCTGTGAGAAGGTCAACTAGAGAACATAGGCCTCCCGAGTACCTCAAGGATTATGTAAGGTCTTGAGGTTAGGGTCATTATTGGGTAACAAATCAAGCCTCACACTGTGGGTGTTGTATTGTCATTCTTTATTTTTTTCTTCTTGTTGTTTATTATGCTTATTCCTTTTTTGCATGGGGGAAGGGGTGTTATGTACAGAGGGGATGTCACATACAGATAAGCCACTATCACCACCAGGTGGCAGGGTGCCCTGTCAGGATTGGCAGGGCATCATCTGGTGAGAAATCCGGATATTGGGATTGGTGCAATCCCTGGCTAGGTATATAAAAGGGTAGTTGCCCTTTGTTCTCCCAGTCTGTGCTGAATCAATAAAGTGTGCTATGTGAACCCTGTTGTCCTGAGTCGTCCATCTTGGCCATGTGGTCCAGAACTCATGATCTAACAATTCTGGCATAACATCTTTCACTAGCCATGTTTGCAAATGAACAGATTATTCCACCATAACATTTTTGTTAAGTTGATTGTTAGTCATTTAGTAAGCAGTCATTGATTATATTCACAAGAGTTAATGTCCATTCAAACATGGATGATCTTTCATTCAATCAAACTCTACATGTTTTACCTAAGACAGTAAAAGTACTGTTCCAACAATGTAAACCAGGGAAAAGGAGGGACTTTGTTTACATGATGTATAACTGCTTGTTGGCAATAAATAATATGTGGCCTGTTGAATATTTATCATACAATGAATATTTCTCAAAAGAATGAAATGAAATTGGCTAGGGACTTCCAGGAGAGAAATGGATCACTAAATATAGCTTTACTAAAAGCATAGTTGCCAACTACAACAGAATGAAAAGCTAACTAAATCGGCTTTCTATAATTCCTCTCTGGATATGGAGAGAGTTTAAGATTACCTACAAGTGCTCCATACGGTTGCTTTTCATTCACTGGTCTCAGCAAGTTTAGAGCTCTGGGAGACAATGGAAAGCCATCTTTTGCTTAAACAGTGGTTGGCACCTTCAACCACTGTTGGGTTCTCATACTTCCTTTTAAAATCACTTTTGCAAATTACTTGTTAACTGCTTTTCAGCTATTTGGGTTGACAGGTTTTATAGCATAGGGTAATCAATCCTTAGCAAAATAAAGTTTAAATAGAAGTTTAAGGACTTATTTTTTTTCCTTTGGAAATAAACAGGAAAAAAAGTGATTAGAACTTTAATTTTGGAATATTATGCTTTAGTAAGCAGGAGAGACAGCGAGTTAACAGTTTAACTCTTTATTCAGAACCAGGCGAACAACATAAGAACATGACATCTATTTATACTGGCAGCTGTCGGCAGTTTGACCAATCAGGGGTGAGTTCGTTCCCGCGCCGTTTGTTTCCGCCAATCGGGGCCGTCAGGGTTTGACAGCTCGGAGCTGTCATCGGTAGCGCGTGTTGAGCTGTCAGCCGGTTGGCGCCTGCGCAGTTCCGCCCGGCAGCTTTTGACAGCTGTCAAAAGCTGCCGCGGCTTTTACCTCAGCCCTGTTAACTTCTATTATAACACAACGTGTGAATACATAACAATAAGTAAATACACAACACCCCTTACCCCTCCCTCTGATTGAGTTGATGTTTCCCCAACTGTTTCTTTTTCAGGTTTCCCCATTCGAAGTCTTTTAGGTAGGTGGGAGGTCTTTTTATTCTTTCGGAGCGCCGGGGGGTTGTCTCGGTTGGTTGTTCCTTTTCCCCAGGGGCTTCTAGGTCTGGCTCAGGGGGCAGGGGGCAAGGCTCCGAAGGTTCCGCGTCGCTTGGGGCGGGGTGTTGAAGTGGTATATTTCGATCGGGGGGATTTTGGCATGCAAGACTTTGCGGCGGTGCTTCTGTTAGCATTTCGTCGTTACCCCTTCCCCCTATGTTTTGAGGACTGCGACGCCGAAGTTGGTCGATGTGTCTGCGGATATGGATATTATGTCCAATGTCTATGATGTATGATAGGGGGCCCGTTTGTTCAATGACCACCCCCTGTGTCCATTTGTTGCCCCCCCCCGTAATTCCTCGCCCAGACAGCTTGCCCTGTGTTGAGAGTTCTATGTTGGAGGGGTGGTTCTGGGTCTGGAGGGGATCTGTCAGGATGTAGACGGTCTAGTCTGGTAGTTAATCTTTTGCCCCAGCGGAGCTCTGCTGGAGACTTCCCAGTAGTTGTGCATGGGGTGGTGTGCTGTGATAAAAGGAATTGAGCCAGTCTTCGGTGCCAATTGCCGGAGATGATTTTCCGCAGTGCCTCTTTGGTTGATTTCACCATCACCTCTGCCAAGCCGTTCGTCGATGGGTGAAAAGGAGCCGTGGTGGTGTGCCTAATAGAGTTCGCCGTTGTGAAACTCTGGAATTCGTAGGAGGTAAATTGGGGGCCGTTATCGGAAACTATAACATCTGGAAGCCCATGTGTTGCGAATAACCCTCTTAAAACTTGTATTGTGGCAGTTGAAGTTGTGCTAGTTACTGGTGCCACCTCTAGCCATTTCAAATAGCTATCCACGACTATTAAGAATGATTGTCCCTGGAATGGACCTGCATAATCTATATGGATACGAGACCAGGGTGTCTTTGTAGTTTCCCATCTGTGTATGGGAGCATGTGGCTGGGTGGCTCTAACAAGTTGGCAGGAATAGCAGCCGGCTACATGTGTTTCAATCTGCTTATCTAATCCTGGCCACCAGACATAGCTTCTGGCCAGAGCCTTCATTTTGACGGTCCCAGGGTGACCTTCGTGGAGGCTCTCTAACACCTTGAGTCTGTGTTTGTCGGGTATGATTACCCTGCTGCCCCATAGTAGACACCCTTGATGGGTGGATAATTCCTTTTGCTTTAAAATATAAGGTTGGAATTCTGGGTCTGGGGGTGTGTATTGCCAGCCAGACGTGACATAGCCTAAGACTCTGCCTAAAATTTTGTCTGCAGCAGTAGCTGCAGAGATGTCTTTAACAGATAATGGGCATTCTGGTAGGTCTGAGATAGCCAGTATTCTTCCAGCTGGTGCTGGGTCTGGGTCGACTATTGGTTGGGGCAGTCTGCTAAGGCCATCAGCATGGCCCATGGATTTCCCTGGCTTGTATTCCAAGTTGTATGAATAGGCTGACAGAAAGGTAGACCATCTCAGGATGCGGGGAGATAATATTTGTGGTGTTAGTTTGTTTACTGTAAAAAGTCCTAACAGGGGCTTATGGTCAGTAAATATGGTAAAGGGTCGGCCGTATAGGTAGTCATGAAATTTTTTTACGCTAGCTACTATAGCTAAAGCCTCCTTGTCAATCTGAGCGTAATTACGCTCAGGTTTTGACAGCGTTCTGGAATAGAACGCTACAGGTGTCTGTGTCCCCTCTTTAGTTAAGTGGCTTAGGACCGCTCCGATGCCGTAGGGGGAGGCATCGCAAGCCAGACATAAGGGCAGCTGTTCGTTATATAGGGCTACTGTTGTATTGCTGGAGAGTAAGTTTTTTAATAGATTAAAACTTTTATCATGCTCAGATGACCAAGTCCAGGGTTTGCCTTTGTCTAATAGCCTATGTAAGGGTTCAGCAATGGAGGCTTTATGAGGCAGGAAGGTATGATAAAAGTTAACTAACCCTAGGAAGGCTTGAAGTTCTTGTTTATTTTTAGGGGTTGGTGCTGTTTTAATAGCTTTAATTTTTGTTTCAGTGGGGTGAATTCCTTTAGCGTCTATTTTAAAACCTAAGAACTCTGTTGAGGGCACCCCGATGGAGCATTTGTCTCGTTTTAATTTGAGACCAGCCTCCCTGAACCTAAGGAGCACCTTTGTTAATTTGTCAGCTAGGTCTTTTTCTGATTCCCCTGCAATTAGGACGTTGTCAAAATATGGACAGACCCCGGGGATCCCTTTAAGTGTTTTTTCCATGATTTCCTGGAAGATCCCCGTGGCTGCAGAGATGCCGAATTGAAGGCGGTTAATTTTAAATGCTCCCTTGTGGGTGACGATTGTCTGAGCTAAAGCGGTGTCAGGGGTGACAGGCAGCTGTAAATACGCCTGCGCCAAGTCTAACTTGGCAAATATGGCGCCTGACTTAATGGCCGCGAGGATGTCTTTGACAGCCGGGACCGGGTAGGCATGTGCATTTAATGCGAGGTTGAGGGTCGCTTTATAATCGGCACATAATCTTATTTGGCCATTTGGCTTAACTGGGGTCACTATGGGTGTCTCCCACTCAGCCCCTTCTACCGGTTCTAGGACTCCTAAGATAGTTAATCGGTCTAGCTCAGCTTCTATTTTTTCCCTCAAGGTGAAGGGAACTCTTCTTGCCTTGATTCTGACAGGCATTACATTCGGGTTTAGTTTAAGTGATACAGGCGGTCCAGTGTACTTCCCTAGCGAGCTGTCAAAGACGTCCGCGAATTGAAGGCAGACGGATTCTAAGTTTGACAGCTGAATGGCGTTGACACCTGTCAACGCTATCCCTAGTGCCTCAAACCAGTCTAGTCCTAGCAGGCTGATTCTGTTTTCTTGGGCCACAAGAATAGGGAGGGATCCTTTAAATTGTTTGAACTCCACAGGGACGGAAGCCTTTCCCCGGAGTTTAATGGACGTTTTCTGGAAGTCAGCTAGGCGGAGTTTGGTGGGTCGAAGGGCGGGCCGTTTTCTACTTTGGTTACAAATGTCCCTGTAGGTTTGCCACGAAATGAGTGAGACGGAGGACCCAGAGTCCACTTCCATCTCACAGGGGATTCCATGAATTAGAACGTCCACCTTGACTTTGGGCTTAAGAGTGCTGTGGACTGTGTATTCCCCCGCCTTTCCCCTCACATTAAACACTAGGGGTTTAGGACTGTGGCTCGCTCTGGGTGTGTGTTGGCTCATACCTGCGGGTGTCACCTCCAGTTCATGCAGATTTTCTCGGCTCCGGCTGCGGCACACGTCTTTGAGGTGACCTGTCTTTCCGCACCCGTGGCATTTGGCACTGCGGACCTGGCACATTGCTCTTGGGTGGCTTCCGCCGCAGCTGGCACACTTAGCCCTGTTTGGCTGGAAGTTAGCGCCCCTCTGATTGTTGGCAGGCCCCCCTCGGTAGTTGCATTGCAGCCTGAGCTTTTCGAACCGCCGCTGTACCGCGTCGATGTCCATGGAGACGTCGTCATCTTCGGGACCGCTGAACCCGCCGTCCTCCTGGTGCACGGACCCACTGGGCCCGCTGTCAGGTGAACGTCGGTTGTCACCGTGGCAGTCCTCATATGCAATGACTTCCCTCGCCACATCGGTCATTGTCATTTCTGGCTTGGCGATCAGCTTCTTCCTCAGCCGTTCGTCTTTGAGCCCTATGACGATCTGGTCCCGGATTCGGTCTTCTAAGTCCGGGAACCGACACCGTCGTGCGGCGTGTCTGACCCGGGTTATGAAGTCATTTGCTGGCTCGTCAGGAAGCTGTAGTTTTCGGGCGAAATTTACTCTCCAGAAGAGTTCTGACTTCATGGGCATGAAGTATTTGCTCAGCCCCTCGGTAAGGTCGGCGTAGGAGATAGTGGCGATCGGCTCAGGGGTGAAGATTCCCACAGCGGCATCATATACGGCGGGCCCGCTGAGCCAGAGGAGGGTGGCTGCCTTGGCCCGGTCGTCCGTAATCTTCTTAACCACCAGGTATCCTTCTACCTGGCCCAGATGAGACTCCCAGCCTTCTGGGTGGCGGGTATTGAATTCTCGAATGTGGCCATGGTTCGTCATGCTGTCTGTAACTGTGGGTGCCGCTGCTTGCGTTGAAGGGAAGTTCGGCTTCCGAGTGACTTCAGCGAGTGACCAGCTCGGCTAAGGGAAAAAATCTCTTCTCCCCTTAGGTAGTGACTTCAGCTTAGGCAAGCAGGTATCCCACCCTCGTCGCCAGTGCTTTAGTAAGCAGGCGAGACAGCGAGTTAACAGTTTAACTCTTTATTCAGAACCAGGCGAACAACATAAGAACATGACATCTATTTATACTGGCAGCTGTCGGCAGTTTGACCAATCAGGGGTGAGTTCGTTCCCACGCCGTTTGTTTCTGCCAATCGGGGCCGTCAGGGTTTGACAGCTCGGAGCTGTCATCGGTAGCGCGTGTTGAGCTGTCAGCCGGTTGGCGCCTGCGCAGTTCCGCCCGGCAGCTTTTGACAGCTGTCAAAAGCTGCCGCGGCTTTTACCTCAGCCCTGTTAACTTCTATTATAACACAACGTGTGAATACATAACAATAAGTAAATACACAACATATTACACACAGGCTAAGAGTACAGATGGATTTGAAATAAGATTTTGGAATTACTAATAAGAACTCTTCCTGGGGGAAAATGCTTTTGTTTTGTATTTGTGTAGTGGAATGTGTGGATGAGTTTGGAGAATGAGGGAAAGAGAGAGAGAAAGAGAGAGAGAGAAGAAAGAAAGAAAGAAAGAAAGAAAGAAAGAAAGAAAGAAAGAAAGAAAGAAAGAAAGAAAGAAAGAAACTAACTTAGGAAGGACCTGTCCTAATGGATCAAGCAGTTACTCAAGCAGTTAAAAGTGGTGACATGACAGAATAAGACTTTGAAAGTTGGGCAGTAAAGGAAACTAGAATTATTTATTTATTTATTTATTTATTTATTTATTTATTTATTTATTTATTTATTTATTTATTATTTGGATTTATATACCCCCCCTCTCCCGAAGGACTCGGGGCAGTGTACAGGGCAATTAAACACTATATACAGCACATAATATACAAAAATTAAAATAAATTAAAATAAAATTAAAGATTATAGTTAAAGAAGAGCATTTAAATTTGATTTACTAGTACAGAATGGAGCAAAATATTTTAACGTTGTACAAATTCAAGGATATTTTTGAACAATGGACCCAGATATTAATTTTAAAAGTGTTTACCTCCATAGATAGATATGTTTAAAAGATGTTATGAAAGAGGAACAAGTTTTACCAGACAAGACTGAGACATCTGAATTTCAAAATGACCATCTACAAGGATGATATGGAAAAAGATGCTACCCTGGACATACAAATGAAACCAGCTGATGTTTTCATAATTAATCAGGTTATACAAATAAAAAATGAAAATAGTGACCTAAATAACTTTGCTATATTGGATTTGCAAAAGAGGCTTGTTAAAACTTTGAGAAGTTTTGTGAGCAGGGAGAAAAAAATGAAAAGAAATCAAATTCTAGGACATTGTTTGAAGGAAATAAAGATCAATATTGTTAGAAGTAAAATGAAGGAATATAAAGTTAGTTTAACCTTGATCAAGGTTAAATTATATAGTTGTTATCTCTGGTAACCCTTTTGCTGATTACAAACAATGAGGCTTTATGGATTTGTTTATAGATAAGAGACAAGACACAGGAAGAAGACATTATTTGTTGTATTTTAGATGAAGGTGATTGTTTCGAAGTTTGATGAAGAGGAAAGTCATCTCTTTACATATTTTGTTTGTTTTCTTTACTAATTCCTATTTTTTCTTTTTTAATTTCTTCACAGTTTCAATTTTTTGTTTTCATTCTTTCATTTTTTAAAAAAAAAATCTTTTAATTGTAATTTTTAATACAATACAAAAAAAACATGTTGGAGTAGTTTGGTTACACAGGAGAATAAATGAGGATTGAATGGAAAAATAAATATATGAAGGAAAAGTGAATGAATAGAAAGGATGAGAAAGACCAAGTAAATTGCGGTTAGATAATATCAATGATGTTTGAAAGGAGAATTGTAAAAGGCTTACAAAACAAAAATACTTATTACTCTTGGCACTATCTTTATATTTTGTGATCTTCATCAGCTCTTTCTCTTCTATTCTGCTGTATCCAGGGACTGCAATGTACAGAGTTTTTTTGTTGTTCTCAACAACAAATGTTATGTAGCAGGTGCTTGTCTATTTGAATTCTAAAGTCCAAGAGCACGTCAGCTTCTTCATTTTCTATTTTGTTGTTCCAGTCACTAAGTTGTGTCCAACTCTTCACAATCCTATGGACCATAGCACACCAACCTGCCCCCCATCCTCCTCTGTCTCCCAGAGTTTGTCCAAATTCATGTTTGTTGTGTCAATGACACTATCTAGCCATCTCATCCTCTGTCATCTCTTTCTTTTGTCTTCAATCTTTCCCAACATGAAGGTCTTTTCCAATCAGTGCTTTCTTCTGATTTGGTGGCCAAAATATTTGACCTTCAGCTTCAATATCTGTCCTTCGAAAGAACAGTCAGGGTTGATTTCCTTTAGGATTGACTGATTTGATCTCCTTGCAAGAGACTCTCAAGAGTTCATATTCTATTACTTTGTCTATTTTACAGCTGAGTCCAACAAGTTCTTGCTGACAGGCAAGACATATTTGTTGTAGACATTCCAAAGTACTGTTGCTGCTACTTTATCATGCTGTTGTTTCTAGTAAATCTTGCAATCTTCTTATTGTGGACAACTAAATGGTCTATTGTTTCTTCAGCTTCTTTGCAGAGTGAGAATTTGTTGTCTGTTATTATCTTCTTGATTCTGGCTTTTATACATTTGTTCTTAAAGCTTGATGTTCTGCAGCCAATATTCGCCCTCTCTTTCTTTCGTTTTCTTGCTTTTGGTCTGTGCCACATCTTGTTGTGATTTGCTTTGCTTGTTGGTTTTTATTGTGTACTGATCATGTAATATTTTGCCTTGCCATGTCTCTTTTCTATTCTTCATTTGACCTTTCTTGTAAAACAGTTTCCAGTACTCAGTAAAGTACCAGTACTTTATGGTATATTCGCTTAGTACAACTTCAGTCATTCAGCTAGTCTTCCAATGACTGATTTTCTTCTTCAATTGTCTGTATTTGCAAGATTCCATGGCCACCTATTTTTCTTGATAAGTTGAATCTGTGAATGTCCTGCATGAATAAATAGTTATCATTATTTTTTTTGGTCTTCCTATCCAGGGTTTCTAGTTCCGCTTGAGTCCATTCCACTATTCCAGCTGTGTATCTAAAAACTAGTGCCCAGGTGTTAATTGCCTTGATTTACTCCACTGAGTTTGGACTTTAAGATTTTCTTCACTCTGATGATGTATTCACTTCTAATCTTCTTGACTTCAATATGTTTGATGTTGTCAGCTTGAAGGATGCCCAGGCATTTCTAGTAACCATCTTCCTTCAGACTCCTAATATTATTTCCAAAGGGCAACTTGATTCCTTTGGTTTTCATTATTTATCCCCTATAGATTGTGAGGGTGGCACATTTGTCCAGTCCAAACATCTTTGAGATATCTTGATTGTATATATGAACAATGTTGATCAGCAATTCCATTTGAGATGGATTCCATACAGTTTTTCTTATCCTGGCTATTTAAGTACCCCTTCAGAAGCCAGACACGGTTCCTAGGTACATGGAAGGTTAATGGGAGACTTGCTTATGTAAATTCCACTTCGAAGGTAGAAGGAAATAACAAGTGAAGATAGGACATAGCTAAGCAGGACAAGTTTCCAAATTGAGCAGTTCAAAATCAGGCCAAATATTTACAATGTCAGATTAAAGGGGAAATCAGGTCATGCTCGGTCAACAAGCAAAGGTGACTAGATTCCAAGTGTCAGGGTAAATAAGACAGATGCTGTAAAGTTGCTTGTAGCAACTTTGTTTCTATGGGGACTTAAATACTCTCACTGCTGAGTTTGCATAACTGGGGTCAAACTTTGCTGGTGAGTTCAGCATCTTGCTCCTTGCTCCTGAGTCACATATTTCAGCAAGGTACAGACATGTTGTGGGGGCAAATGAGTGTCCTAAGCAGCCCCCATTACAATTAAATCAGACCTGAGGACATGACACCCAGCTTCAGTTTGTCCATGTAAAGGAGATGGAATAGCCTGACAGACGTTTATTATAATTATTATACACAGAACATGTGAAATCATAGCTGAAAGTTCTTTAGCTGATACTGGCCTCCATACACATCGTATTCTTCTCAAGAACCTAGAAGGTTTTAATATATTACTGTGTGCTGATCTATGTATTCTGGCATTCTATAATTGACAGATGGAAATTTTGTCAATGCACAGAAAGTGCTGTCTAACATTTTTTTTCTTTTGTATGGCACCGGGTGTAACCACTGGTACCATTATGGCTAGTTTTTGCCATAGTCTTTCAACTTCAATTTTCAGATTTTGATACTTTCTGATCTTATCCTATTCTGTTTCCACCAATTTTCTATTATTAGCACATGGTAATTTTTACTGATATTCCAGTAAATAATTATGGTGACTTTTTATTGTTTATAATCACTTTGTGCTATCCTCTTGCATACTGTATGATATATTGTTTCTTTTGCTTCTTTGCACAATCTGCTTTTTGAATCATTTGACAATTTTTTGATTCTGGCCTTGATTGTTCAAATAGTTTGCTGTTAAGCAGCCAAAATCAAAGATTCAGGTGTTTTTTTAATGTTCCAGTTGTAAGCCATTGACATGTTTGTTCTTTATTCATTTTTCCCTCAATCTTTTGAAGAAATTGACCACGTAATGCTATTCCTTGCCAGCATTTTGTTCAAGTTTTATTACAGTTTGATAATCATGTTTTGTTTCTCATACATTCAATAAGTTCCAATTTTTAACTTCCATTAATGCTTGCTTTTAAATGACTTTTACATAATCAGTCAATGAATACTTTTCTTCCTTGAAAGTTCATTTAACTTGAAGTAAATCTCTACCTCCATTTCTGTGGAGCAGGTATAATCTATCAATATGACTATGGAGGTGTAATGCATAGCCAATTGTCATCAGTTTTCATGTTTTTTGGTCCAAACTGTCCAGTTTGTGTCCAGTTAATAATTCCAGCAGTGTATTGTGTCACAGGTATGGCCCAAGTATTTATGTTTCCATCACAATTTTACCTTTGGCAGTTTTTTCATTCTTTGGATAAATTCTTTACTAGCCATATTTTTAACTTCTCCATGTTTATAATAATAATATAAAGTTGGAAGGGACCTTTGAGGTCATCTAGTCCTCTGCTCAGGTAGGAAACTCTATACCATTTCAGACAAATGGTTGTCCACTCTCTTCTTAAAAACTTCCAGTGTTGGAGCATTCACAGCTTCTGGAGTCAGGTTGTTCCACTGATTAATTGTTCGGTCAGGAAATTTCTCCTTAGTTCTAGGTTGTTTCTCTTTTTGGTTAGTTTCTGTCCGTTGCTTCTTGTCCTGCCTTCAGGTGCTTTGGAAAATAGCTTGATTCCATCTTCTTTGTGGCAACCCCTTAGATATTGGAACACTGCTATCATGTCACCCCTCGTCCTTCTCTTCATTAGATTAGACATACCCAATTCCAGCAGCCATTCCTTATATGTTTTAGCCTCCAGTCCCCGATCATCTTTCTTGCTCATATTTGATGTTATTCAACTACTGATAGTCCTTGACTTATGACCACAATTGAGCCCAAATTTTCTGTTGCTGAGACATTTGTTAAATTAGTTTTGCCCCATTTTAAGACATTTCTTGCCACAGTTGTTAAGTGAATCACTGCAGTTGTTAAGTTCGTAACACAGTTGTTAAGTGAATCTGGCTTTTCCATTCACTATGTTTGTCAGAAGGTTGCAAAAGGAGATCATATGACCCTCGGGACACTACAACCATCATAAATATGAGTCAGTTTCCAAGCTTCTGAATTTTGATCATGTGACCATGGGGATGCTGAAACGGTCGTAAGTGTGGAAAATGGTCATAAGTCACTTTTTCTGCTGCCATTGTAGCTTTGAACAGTCATTAAATGAACTGTTGTGAGTTGAGAACTACCTGTATAAAATGCCCAGATATTTTAGGTTGCATCCTCAGGGTGCCTGATGGGTTAGCAGTTTGGCATTTCAAATCCATTACTGTTCATGATTTTACTCCTATTTATTGTAACAGTAGTACATTTCTCTAGGCAAATTCTATTGCTATATCTATGCTAAAAATTCTTATGATATTTTTCAGTGCCATTTTCAATTTCTGATAAATTCCATAAATCTTTTATACTTCTATAAAAAGAAAATGTGAGATTTTATTTGTTTTTTCTTATACTATAGCCAAAATTTGAATTTTTTTAAAAATCACTGAAAATGGGATCATAGCAATGTCATATAATAAAAGTAATAATGAGTTATCTTGGAAGATACCTTTCCTAATGTTGATAAGCCCATATTTTTCATTTCAATTCTTTTCTTTCACTGCTTCATTATTTTTTTTAAAAATCATCTAATGTTTTTACTGACACCAAAGATTCGATGATTCAGCTAAATGGTAATAAATCAAATACGTCTTTATCATAAATTCACACCATATGTAAGTTGGGAGTCTTTTTTGCCTTTTGCAATTCTCCACTTTATTAATCAGAATTAATCTGTTGTACCTTTGTCTTTTCTTTCTATTGGAACTCTGCCCTTGTATTTTCTTTCTGTTCTACTGGAAGAGTGTTATTTTCTTCCAAATAATTTTGTTGTCAATGAGTAATTTAAATATTACGGGCAAACATGTTGTCAACCTATATTTTCCTGGTGTTGTCTCTTTCTCTGGGTCTTTTTAATTAGATAAGTTTTACCAATTATTAACCAGTCACTAATATCTCCTTTATGCAATACTTCATTAAGCCCTTTAGTTATAACTGAATGTAAGCTACTTGAGCCTTGGTGGAGCAGTGGGCTAATGCCTCCTTAAGCAACACCAGCTGCCTGCAATTAGTGCAGGTTCACATCCCACCAGGCTCAAGGTTGACTCAGCCTTCCATCCTTCCGAGGTAGGTAAAATGAGGACCCAGATTGTTGGAGACAATAAGCTGACTTTGTAATAATGCTGCTTGGGGTGTGTGTGAAAGCCCTAATAAGCAGGCATATACATAGAATGAAGGCTACTGCTAAGCTTGTAAGCCGCCCTGAGTCTTCGGAGAAGGGCGGGATATAAATGGAATTAAAATATATATATATATGAGTCAAATGCCGTGAAAATGATCTTTTCCAGATGTCCAGTTTTAATCCTTTTCACCTGATTTCTTCCATTTGATTTTTACTAAATTTATATTCAAATTCTTTTATTCTTGTAGCATTTTTATTATAGTCTTTTTGGGTGTCTGAAAAGATCTTTCAAAAACTGGATTGTTTCCTTTTTGTTTGTTTTGGCAATAAAGTTTCTGAAAATTGAACTAAAGGAACTGCTCTAATCAAAGAAAAGAATACATCCAACTTTGTTCTATTTGGAAACTGCTTCTGGATTTTGTGCTTGGGATTAAAAAAATGAAATTTTGGATTTTGCTGATTAAATAAGTTTGTCATAGAAATGGGTATTTTATATGTAAAGGTAAAAAGTTGAGGCTGTGATATTATTATTTTATTCTACTAAACTGAAAAGAGTAAAAAGTCAATGCTTTTCTTTCTTCTTTCCCTTACACTTTTTTTCTTCTTTTCCCTTCCCCATTTTCTCACTATTTACATTTCCATTTGTATTTTATACTCTGATAAGTGTAATAAAATTATTATTAAAAAAGACATTCTGAAAGTGGAAAGGTGAATTGAACATCTCCTGGAAAAGATCAGTTGCATGGCTTTTGCTCAAAAATTTGACTTGCATACATCCAATTATAACTAAACAGCTTAATGAAGTATGACATAAAGAACTAGCCAAAGCTATAATTTGCAAAATTGCTTTAGATCTGATTGAAATAGCTGATTTTCTTAAATTGGATGTCTCATAGCATTCTATTTTCCCAGCTATTACTATTATTTGTTGCTTTATGATTTCAAAGCTTCTTCTAATTTCCTAGCAACAATCACATATTTTATAAGGCTTGCCTTGATCCTTAATTCTTCAATTTTTGCTCTTTTGTATTCTTTAACTTATTTGCATCTGAGTTTAATTTCTTTCTTTTGGCTTCTGGTCTGGCCTTCAACTTTGGGATTGAATATGATTTTGCTTTTGGTTTTCTAATTCTGATAACCAGTTCTTCTGTAACCTCCACTGCTCTAGAGGTAGTCCTTGATTTGTAACTCATTATTTAGTAATCATTCAAAATTACAACAGTCCCCCAGAAAGAGACTTATGATCCAGTTTCAAAGTTCTGACATCTACCCCCTCTGTATTTTGAGCACTTGGCAATCAGTCCAAATTTATGGCCATTTGTGGGTCCCTCTGGTCATGTGACATGCTCTTTATTTACTGTATGAACACCATTTTAAACATTATTTATGAGCCATTTTCTAGCATGAGACTACAGTACCACGTACTATACAGCACAATGGGGAAAAGAGTAGATGTATGTCGTAAGCTTAGGCCCTGGTGAGGAACTGGGACTGGCTATCCACTCAGTGCCTCATCTGAAGAACCTTCTGGGAGAGGCAGCAGAGAACTGGCTTCTCCCATATGTTCTCCAAACTGAGAAATCGCTCTGGGAAGCAGCAAGCACCTGGGGCTTCTTTTCATTCCACTGCCCTCAGGGAACTGCCACTGGAGGCTGATGAATCACTTTGCCTGATGAACAGCTAGCCTTGCACGCTAGTTGGATCACTTCCAAAATGAGATTAACATGTTGACACTTGAAGGAGTCAGCAGAAACAAGGTCTTACCTCTTGGCAGCTTGCTGCTTTACATTTTGCTGGCTTGGTTGGTTAGCTGCTTGGCCAGGGAGTCTTATAGCAGCAGAGAGGAAGGAGAAGATGTTCCTTTCCTGATTCTTTGAAAGTTAAGCTTTAATTTTAAGGTTTTATTGGAGGGTTTGGTGAATGGAAAGCACCTTCGCTGTTCCTTTTCCTATTTTGTCTTTTTCCATTTCTTTTTTCTGAGTCTGACCCTACAGTAAGGATGGGAGCTGGCCTCAGTGTAGGGCGATCCTAGTCTGTCAATCATATGCAAACTTCTCAGGTGTATGCTCCTGAGGCAGAGGTGTGTGGAGGGGGAAACCACCCAAAAGGTTTCTGAGCAGCTGGATTATTTGGTTGTCTGGATGCCAAGCCAGAATATCAAGTGGCACTGGGAGGGCAATTCAGACATCAGGGAAGATACAGGGTTTCCCCCACATGTGATCTCTGTCATGCTCTGTATGGTTCCCCTTCTTTCTTACTCCTCTTTTTTATTTTTTTAAAAAATTAATTAATTAGGGCACTTTTCCCTGGATATATTAGATAATAATCAGAGCCATCTGTTTGGGGAAAATATAAAGAGTCAAGTTGGCAAATTTGCTCATGCAGTTATGCCTGCCATTTTTACTTTTTTGATTACACTCCGTTCCCCCCATTTTTAATCTATGAAGATTGTCTGGCATTATGCAAAGTACAATGTATTGTATGAAGGAAGGCTGAAGAAAGGGCTGCTTAAATGATGATGATGATGATGATTGGTTGCACAGTCAGCCAGATATTTAGGCTGGGTTTGGCATTTTTGTCCAACCATTATGTCCGTCCCAAGGACCTGGGATAATAGAATTTGTAATTTAATAATATTAAAAGTATCATAGCAGGATGTAAGCTGTTCCAAGTAAAGCTGCCTTTTGCAATTGACTGATAGTGCTTGTGTCAACGCCACTGTTACTCAAGTGCTCCAGTTGTTTTGGGATTGCACCCAAAGCACCTATTAATATTGGTAATATTTTTGCTTTCTTTTGCCATATTTTTGCTTTCTTTTGCCATATTCATTCAACTACTATATGCAGGTCTTTGTATTTTGTTATCTTCTCCACTTCTTTCTCTTCTATTCTGCTTTGTTCAGGTACTGCCACATCCATTATTCAGACCTTTCTTATCAACAGCTGTTACATGTTATGCGGCAGGTATTTGTGTGTTTAAATTCTAAGGCACTTTAGCATCTCCATTTTTTATTAGTTTTCTCTATTTTGTGGTGCCATCAGTTCTTGCTCACAGGCAAGTGGAACTTCCTGCAGTTATTCCAGTGCACTATTCCAGTAGCTAAACAGATAGTTAGTTCACTGTTCTTCAGCTCCTATACAGAAACAACATTTGTTTTCTATTTCTGTCTTTATCAATACTGACTTTGTATGCATTTGTTTTTAAGGCTTGGTCTTTGGCAGTTGGAATTAGCCCCTCTATCTCTTTCTTCCACTTTCCTGCTGTTAACCATAGCCAGCTCTTGTTATCTGCTTTGCCTGCTAGTTTTTGTTGTATATTGGCCATATAATATTTTGCCTTTTGTCTTTGTGTGTGTATTCTTCCGCTGGCCTTTCTCATAGGCCAGTTTGGTCTCTCCAGAATTCAGTAACTCTTCATGGTATACTAGTTTCAGTGTATCTTCTTCCTTGTCCTTCAGATATTGTTCCAAATGTCTGGTGTACTTGCAACATTTTACATCCATTTATTTTCCTTGGTAAGTAGAATCTGTAAATGTTGCTGCATAGATGAAGGACATTATTATTAGTATTGTGGCTGGTCACGCATCAGCCAAATGTTTAGAGTGGATTTTGCATTTTTATCCACCTATCAAGTACTTCCCCCAAACCTGGGATAGGCAGCTGTCAATAAAGGAGAATATTTGTAGCTCAGGGTTGAAATGGGGGGTCCTTGGTACTCTCAGACATGGTTGTTTTCTTGCAGACATTTCATTACCCAAACTAGGTAACATCATCAGTACTAGTAAGGTGTGGGGTTTGGCCTCAGTACCAGTGGCTTGCCCTGTCAGTGTTGGTGGGGATGGCCACAGAGGTTCTTTGGTTGGGCTGTTTATTGTTGCCTTATTTGGCAGTTCATTGGTTGAGGAGTTGCTTACTTGATTGGTGTCTGATGTTAATCTTGGAGTTAATCTATGCTCATTTGGGTTCTGATTGCTGATGGGGAGGTGTTTTAGTCCTTTTGTTCCTTTTTCAGCTTGTTGATTGTCTCTTTTGCATAGTAGATGGATATTGTTTATTGATGGCTAATTTGTCAAGAGTGCCAGGTTTCTAGAAATTCCCTAGCATTTTTTAACTTGGCTTGGTCTAGGATGATCCCAGTTGAAACTATGGATAAATCTGTCCATATGTTGTGAAATTAAAAAGTTTCCATCATGTCTTCTGACTGCTAGTTGGTGTTCATGGATGTGTTCTGCCAGTCTTCTGCCTCTTTGTCCTACATAATGGTTGTTGTAGTCATTACACTGTACAGTATGTTGTAGATGACACCTTTTTTCTGGGACTGCTGGGTCTTTTGATTTACCTAGATGTTTTGAAGTGCTTTATATGGCTAGTATGCTGCTCTGATTCCATGTGATTGTAGTAGTCTATTGATGGTTTCTGAGATGTTCTTGATGTATAGTAGTGTTATTCTTTTTAGGGATTGTGTTGGTTGTTCTCTATTGGTTTGAGTGGTCAGGCACTTTTTGATAAAGTTGTGTGGATATGCAGTTGTGTGGTGCCCTGTTTCTTTTTTCTGCTGTTCAGAGTTGTTACTGTGGGTTTGTGCTCATCTAAATAAAGTTCTTACACAACTTCTCTTGTGGCAGATGTTTTTTGATAATGTCAAAGGTATTGTTGCTGGATGTAAATTTTTCAAAGTAAAGCTGGAATTGCAATTTGCAATTGATTGAGGGAGATTTTGTCAATGCTGATGGTGTCCAAGTGGTGTTTTTAGTTGTTTTAAGATTGCACCCAAGGCACATATTATTATTGGTACTATCTTTGCTTACTTTTGCCATAATTATTCTACTTCTATTTACAGGTTTTCCTATTGTTTAATTATTATTACCTAACTAAACCTCTTATTTCTATTTTACACACAACAGCAATCTTGTGGTGTAGGCTGAGGTGAATGAGAATCATCATCGTCATTGTCATCATCATCATCATCATCATCATCATCATCATCATCATCATCATCACCATTCTTAGCATTACTCCTACAGGTGCAGACTCCACTTTTCAGATTGATGAACACCATCTTCTATAATCAAACACAGCATCCAGGTCCAATTGGGCAATTTCCATGTCTGTGTTTATTGTGTATTGCCATCTTTGCTTTGGGCAAAGCATGCAGGCACTTGCCATCTATGTTAAAGTGGAAGGCGATGCAGGCAATGATGTAAGGTGCTACTTGTAGGGCATAGCCATACCACTGTAGGCATTTCTCAGGTATTCACACAATGCCAATTTGCTACTACACTGTCATTGCTGACATGGTTAAGAAGAGAAAGATCTCATGACCAACAAAGCATGCACATCTGCATGGCATGTAAAGAGCACTGAATGTATTTGGTGGTTGGCTAGCACTCAGCGCCATATAAACTTACTTTATACTTCATGAAAGAGAATGACTAGCCCAAAGTCACCCAGCTGACATTCATACCTAGAATTCACAGTATCCTGACTCTAGGCCACTACACCAAGCTGGGTCTCATCCTTGTATTTCCTAATGCCTACTTCCTAAGTTTTCTCTATCGATAACCCATCCACCCACCCTCAAATTTTAAAAATGGCTCAGCTTTCTTCTTACCTATAACACCTCTGTAATTCAATATAATATATAATTTCAGCTTATTTTCCCTCATCTAGCCCATTAGCAAAGACCAACGGTACTTCACTAAAATGAGAGAGAAAAGAGCAACTATCAGCATACTAATGATGCCACTCTCCAAAGCTCCAATGATCCGCCCCAGCAAATTCATACATATAGTAAACAACCCAGAGAACAACATAGTACCCTGTGAAAATCCTTAGATCAGTAACCTATACTTCAAACAGAGTAGTCAATATCATTTTCTGGGTAAAGCTCAACAGAACCTAGCATCATCGGATAATCCATGAAGATATAGTGGTAGAGATTAATGAAAGCTGCTCAGACCACTAGCAGGATTGTACTCTTCATTGACATAGGTCATCTACCAAAGCCAGGAAAACAATGTTGGTTCCATTTCCCAGATAAAACCCTGACTAAAATGCATCTGGAGCTCAGAGATCACTGTTTTCTTGAGCCTCTTAAAAGTTCTGATTTCCTCCTAGTCTGCTTGGTATTTTGTAGTAGTTCTGCTCTTTGCTGTTGGGGCATGCCCAGAAGGTGGTGCTAACACCCCTCACACCACTCTACTGCTGCCTACCTTTTAACCCCAAATAAGTATTTAATATCCTTGAATGTTGTCCAATATTTGTAATGGCCTTGAAGTGGGAGAACAAACTGAAATTAAATCCATACATGATAGAGATGTGTTGGTAAGCAAAATCTGGACTCTGGGATTATGGTGAAGCATGGGAATAAAATTAAATCTCTCACAATTATAGTCAGATTGGGAATTCGCTTTGACCCCCAAAGAGATAATTGTTGATGGCAGATGTGAAAAAGAGTACATTTGGACAATTATGACTAGTGTGCCAAATGCAGTTCTTCCAGAGCCAGTCAGACTTAGTGATTGGCAGCCATGCTTCAGCTCAACAATGATTGATGCATTGTTGCAATGCATTTTACCTGTGACTCCTTAAAAATTGTTTGGAAATTGCCATTGGGACAAACAGGATGGGCAAGGAAATATAAGGTACAAGAAACATATGATATACTAATAATAAACGAGGAAGAGATAGATAGATAGATAGATAGATAGATAGATAGATAGATAGATAGATAGATAGATAGATAGATGATAGATAGATAGATAGATAGATAGATAGATAGATAGATAGATAGATAGATAGATGATAGAATGTTCTGTACCAGCTTCCAATTGCTTATTGGGGACAATGTAAGGGATTGGTATTGACTTTAAAGTCCTGAGTTTAGGACCTAATCATCTTTTTTTTTTTTTGCCCAAGATGGCGGCGACCACGGGCGGCGTTCGTTGAGCTCTGCGGTGAGCCTACACAATGGGGACTGGTGAGGTTCACGAAAGCCCAGCCGAAGGGCATATTCGGAGGGGGGGTGTAGGAACAACAGGCTAGCACCGTTTCGCGGTGTGGAGCCTTTCCCCCCCCCAGAGAAGTAGAAGCGGCAGCGGCAGCAGCCGGGCGGCCTGTAGCTTGCCGCCAATCAGCTGGTGCTCAGGATCAGCTGTTAGGCGCTGTGCTGATTGCTCGCTCTCCCTTCCTCGGGCGTTGTGGAAGCTTTTCAGATTGAGATGACTTCGGCAGCCTAGGATCCTGCTGCGGACCTCTGGATGGATCATCAGGCGCCTGAAATCGGTTGGAGGGCGCCATCTGCAGCCGTGTGGATCTCTCTGTTCCTGTCTGTTGCTCCTGGCCTTTCCGCTTATAAAATGGCTGCGGATTCCCGTCTCGGCGTGGAGGCTATGGGAGAGACTTTTCTGTCTCCTTTTTCTCAGAGGACGATGGAGATTTGGCTGCTTGAACCTGAGCATCTGACATTTATAACTGAGCTCCCTACAGCCCTAGAAATGGATTTATGTGCTGGATGGTCTGCTTGCTACTTTCTAAGATGGACTGGATGCTGGAACAGGATTTGGGACATTTTTTCTCCTGTTCCCGTGACCTCCCTATGATGTTCCGGAAGGAGTGCAGGACAGGCTGTGGTGAGAGGGCGGCTCTGGACTGGCTATGAATCCCCTGCTGGTGTGAGAGACTAGCAAGGTGGACTTTTGCTTCCCCAGCAACGCTGCCCCTATCCATCCCAGGCTGGATTTCATGGCTAGGTGAGAGGACAGTCATGAGCTCTTGTCTGGACCGGCTCAGGTGAGAGCAGAGCCAGATTGGCAGACTGCTGGATGAAGACACGTTCCGGACTTAATGTTCTTTACATCTGAACTAACATCCCATCAGCTTAATAACTTCTGACCCCATTTGTGAACAATGGCTCATATAGACAGTTCCATCTCATGGCTCGTTTACAATACTCTGGATCGGACTTGTGTGCCCTTAGAGGGGTTTCTCCCTCCTGGATACGACCAGCCTTCTTTTCTAACATTCCCCTTGATGACAGACCCAATTGCTGGGGCTCCGAGAGGTGGCTGGGCTTAACTAGGGGCCTCGAGTGGAGACGTACTAAGAGGCCCCTGATAAAATTTTTAGCCGGTTATTTTAAAAGGTTAGGGAGGGGGAGGGAGGGAAGGGGAGGGAGGGAATCTTTAACTGGCACTCAGTCTGGACCTGTTAGAGGTCCCGACGGGACGGGGTCGGGGGAGGTGGCTGCTGGTTCTGGGAATGTGGGGGTGGGGCTTCAAATCCCCACGGCGATAGGGAATGGCAGCAGGTGTTTGTGCGGAGGGCCATATCAACACCTGGGATCGCGCCCCCGCTATCTCCGAGCGGTGGCGCACTCCGACCCTCCGGTTAGCACCCTCTTACCCAGGGATGAGGGTGATCAGGCCCCTGAGCTCAGGTTGGTCTATTTTAACGCTAGATCCGTAGTCAACAAAGCTCCCCTCATCCGTGACCTGATCGAGGAGGAATGTGCGGATCTAGTGTGCATCACGGAAACTTGGCTGGGCTCGGAGGGAGGGGTGCCTCTCACCGAGTTATGCCCGCCGGGTTTCCGGGTGCTGCACCAGCCGCGGGCTCAGGGCAGGGGTGGTGGAGTGGCAGTGGTTATTCGGGAGACTTTGTGTCCCCAGGAGGCCACCATTGTCCAGATGGCCGGGAGTGAATCCCTCCTCTTGAGATGTGGTCCTCGGGTTCAGTTGGGCTTGTTGCTTACATACCTGGTGCCCAGCTGTGTGGCAACAGCCCTGCCTGAGCTGCTCGACGCCCTCTCAGGGTTGGCAGTGGAGTTCCCCAGGCTTATAGTCCTGGGTGACTTCAACCTGCCGTCACTGGGAGGGTCGTCGGAGTTAGCTCGGGAGTTCATGGCTTCCATGACAGTCATGGGCCTGACCCAGGTTATTGAGGGCCCGACTCATGAGGGGGATCATACTCTCGACCTGGTGTTCCTGTCTGGACAGTGGTTGGACGATCTGGGAGGGGGTTCCCCGTCCATCACCCCTCTGTCATGGTCAGATCACTACCTCCTGAGGCTGGTTTTCCGTCATGCCACCCCCCGCTGCTGGGTAGCGGAACCGTCCAGGTGGTTCCGCCCCAGGCGCCTAATGGACCCGGATCGGTTCCAGAGGGCGCTTGGGCCTATACCTATCACCCTTACCCACAGCCCAGTCGATGCTCTGGTGGAGGCCTGGGAAACGGCTGCCACCAGGGCACTTGACTGCGTTGTACCCATGCGACCTCTGACCCGGCGCAGATCCCGCTGGGCCCCATGGTTCTCTGTGGAGCTCCGGGAGATGAAGCGTCGGAGACGAGGTCTAGAGAGCGGTTGGAGATCCAGCCGATCCGAATCCGACCGATTGCAGTTAAGAACCTTTATAAGGTCTTATCTTGCGGCGATAAGGACGGCGAAGTCTAACTACTTTGCCGCCCTTATCGCGTCCGCAGATAATCGCCTGGCCACCCTGTTTAGGGTGACTCGCTCCCTCCTTAACCAGGAGGTGAGAGAGGATCCCTTGCAGGGACGAGCCGAGGAGTTTAGTCATCATCTGGCAGACAAAATCGCTCGGATCCGGACCGGTCTGGACTCTGACTGGACAGAGTCTGACGTGGAGGAATCAGGCGGTCTTGAGCACATTATCTGGACTGAGTTCGACCCTGTTTCCCCTGATGATGTGGACAGGATCATGGGGAGACTGAGCACCACCACCTGTTTGTTGGATCCGTGCCCCTCCTGGCTAGTTTATGCAGCTCGGGAGGGAACACGAGGCTGGTTCCATGCAGTAATAACTGCTTCTTTGAAGGAGGGTGTCTTCCCTGCTGCCTTGAAGGAGGCGGTGGTGAGACCCCTTCTTAAGAAGCCTTCCTTGGACCCGGCTGCTTTAAACAACTATCGTCCAGTCTCCAACCTTTGCTTTCTGCCGAAGGTTGTTGAGAGTGTGGTGGTGCATCAGCTCCCTCTGTTCCTGGAGGAAACTGATTATCTGGACCTGTACCAATCGGGCTTCAGGCCCGGACACAGCACGGAGACGGCATTGGTCGCGCTGGTGAATGATCTCTGGAGGGCTAGGGACAGGGGTTGCTCCTCTGTCCTGGTCCTATTAGATCTCTCAGCGGCTTTCGATACCATCGACCATGGTATCCTGCTGCGGCGTCTCAGGGGGTTGGGAGTGGGAGGCACCATTCTACGGTGGTTCTCCTCCTACCTCCAGGGCCGCTCGCAGTCGGTGTTGACAGGAGGGCAGAGATCCGCCCCGAGGTCTCTCATTTGTGGAGTTCCTCAGGGGTCGGTCCTCTCGCCTCTCCTGTTCAACATCTATATGAAGCCGCTGGGCGAGATCATTTGTGGTTTCGGGGTGGGGTATCACCAGTACGCTGATGATACCCAACTTTTTCTTTCCACCCCGAACCAACCCAGCGATGCCCTCTCCGTGATGTCCCGGTGCCTGGAGGCGGTTCAGGTCTGGATGGGGAGAAACAGGCTTCGTCTCAATCCCGCCAAGACTGAGTGGCTGTGCATATCGGCATCTCGGGTTAACCAACTTATTCCACCTCTAACGATGGGGGGTGAGGTGTTACCCCCCGTTGATAGGGCTCGCAACCTGGGCGTCCTCCTGGACTCACGGCTCAATTTTGAAGACCACATAGGAGCCGTGACCAGGGGGGCTTTTGCACAGGTTCGCCTGGTGCGCCAGTTGCGTCCCTATCTGGACCGAGACGCCCTACGCACAGTTACTCATGCGCTTGTTACCTCCCGTTTGGACTACTGTAATGCTCTCTACATGGGGCTGCCCTTGAAGACCACTCGGAGGCTTCAACTGGTGCAGAATGCGGCCGCGCGAGTTGTAATGGGGGTCTCCCGATACTCCCATGTAACACCTCTACTCCGCGAGCTGCATTGGCTTCCGGTTGCCCTCCGGGTGAAATTCAAGGTGCTGATTATTACCTATAAAGCCCTACATGGCCTGGGTCCGGGCTATTTGAGGGAACACCTGCTGCCGGCATCAAACGCCCTTCGCCCAGTGCGCTCCCACAGGGAGGGTCTGCTCAGGGTGCCGCCGGTGAGAGATTGCCGGCGGGTGACACCCAGGGATAGGGCCTTCTCAGTGGGAGCGCCTGCCCTCTGGAACCAGCTGCCGGTGGAGCTGAGGACTGGCCCCGACCTCCGATCATTCCGCCGGGGCCTGAAGACCTGGCTCTTTGAGCTCTCAGGCCCAGGCTGAGGAGAAATTTTTAACTGGGGTTTTAAGTATACAGGGTCAATTTAATATTTTTTAATTTGGTTTTTTAACTTTTGTATGGTGGATTTTTTAATTCCCTGTAAACCGCCCTGAGTCCTCAGGGAATAGGGCGGTATATAAATGTAAATAAATAAATAAATAAATAAATCTGAGGGGCTACCTCTCCAGTTATGAACATACTCAAACCCAGATCAGGAGGAGAGGCCCTTCTGAAATGCCTCCATTCCCAGTTTATCAAATGCATGAGAATAGGCCTCTGTTGGTGCAGCTCACATGGAATGTGCTCCTGAAGAATAAGATATGTTTGGTTCCCACTTTGCCAGCATTTAGGAATATAGTAAAAGTACAGGCCATTTTGCCAAGCTCTTTTTAATTATTTTAATAATTGGTTTTAACTGTTTTTATTTACTATGTTTATTAATTTTTTACCATTGGAAGCCACCTTGAGTATAGGAATAAATCAAAAGGTGCAAGATAAATTCAATAAATTTAATAAATAAATAATAAATAAAATGTAACTATTCAGAAACTTCTTCTATACATACACACAATGAATTCACTAGGTATCTTGTACATAACCTATTACTGCTGAGCAAACCAGTGCAGCTGTTATTTGTTCTTCCTGTCTTTCTTGTGGTTAAAAAAATGTTTCTCGGCAATCTATGCAGTGATGACTAAAACAAACCAGAGGTTGATATATATTAAAAGGTAATGGTATATATGAAGTAATCTTTGTACTCACGGAAATCTCCCCATGTGCTTTTGTCTGGACTGAAGATCTTGAGAATCACAATATGAGCCTTTACAGTCTAGAAATGTCAAAAATATTTGGAATTTGAAACATTTTACATGCTACTATATAACAGAAGCTTCTGTTTTTCAGATAGTTGGAAGAACAGTTCTAGATGTGGAACATATGCGGTTCCCAAATAAGGGATGAGCCACATTTTGGCAATTAACAATCAGGTGACACCGCAATCTAAAATGTGCATTGAGACTTTTTTTATTGCTTAAAAAATCACATTAAGCCTGTTAATGATTTAATGTACAGTAAATACTAGAATTCATCTTTATAGAGCTCTAGAGACTAGAGATCTATTTTAAAACTAGTTTTCATGGAAATTAATGCCTTTCTCTAGGCTTCTCCCATGCTATGAATATGCTATAAATAAACATGTATTACGGTACATATATTTGTAAATCTTCCTTCTTAATGAATGTATATAATGCATATCAACAATCTTGGAAATTAGTTGTTCCATTCTGTCTTTTCTATGATCAAAGAAATATTTTCAGGAGTAGGATTTCCTGCTCTTCCATTTCAAAAAGCTCATTTAAAAACTTCACTGAGGCTACAAAAATTATAATGTGTACGTGCAGATAATCAAGTACAATGCAAGATCACAGACATGCCTAAGCAATCAAAATAACAATAATCTGATACACTACATGGGAATAGGTGCCATTCTCGCTTTCCTAATCTCTCTTCAGCTTTCAGTGCCATCAATCAAAGTATTTTTTGGACTGTCTGTGAGGTTTGGAGTGGGGTGCCATTTTTGTTATGGGTAGTCTCACTTGGTATTAATGAGAGCATGGGGAGATTGAACCTACTGCCACTCACTTATAAGGTGCCACAGGAATTGACTCTCTCTCCCATTTTTTGTTTTTTTAACATCTACCTGAAATGAGGTCATTTGTCAGTTCAGGGTTTCACTCCAGATTATAAAACAGTTTGTGTAACCCACAGGCTGCACGCCAGCACTTTACTTCCCTTTTGCCATGCTACAAACATAGCTCAGTGCCAGTTTCCTTTCACAGCTGTCACTTTCTCCCTACCTTGCTTTGCATAGGAACTACTCAATAGACTTTCAAAAAGAGAGAGAAGAGTAAAGCTCCTTTATGCTATTTGGGGAAGAGAATCGGTTGTTTTAGCACTGTACTTCTTTCACAATATACTAAATCAAGTAGATCTAGGCTGTTTTATTTGTGGAAGAAGAAGATGCATTTTTGCACTAATCCACGTTAAACTCTTTTTACTGTTTAGAATCATAGCTCTGCCTTTCTTAATTACAGTATCCAGAAATAGTTGAATTGGGCTATTGCAGTTTGTGTGCCGGTCGTCCTATATTTATTATTATTATTATTTTGCTCCTCTTTCAGTAATCAGGGCACAGGGCTACTTTACGACTCCCATTCTCACATACTCTCACATCTTCCCTCCACCCCATGAAGAAGAGACCCAGTTTCCCAGCAGCTAGTTGGTTTTACTCATCCTATTCAATGGAACTTAGCTTGTTAAACAGTTGTAAGATTGCATGGTCACACAAGAGGAACACTCAGGTTGGAGTAAAGGATTCTTTATTGAAGTCAGGACTCGCTTGCTTGACAAGGGGTATACCTGGCGTGCTTTTATACCTGCCCAGGTGAATGCTAACCAATAGCTTCAAACCTGGGCTTCCTGCCAGTGCAGGTAGCCAATTCTTTTAAACCCTGGCTTCCTGCCAGGTCTGGCTATAGCCCGGGGCTGTCAAACCTGTTTAAACCAGGCTTTCCCGCCAAATGCGGTTATCGCCTGGAGCTGTCCAGCCCCGCGCCTCCTGCTGTGCTGACAGTTTGTGTATGCTGGACTGCATACACTACAGCAGTCATACCGAATTGGCCTATCTTTCTCTTCAGAGTTCTCTCTGCTCTACTATATATTCATTTTTTTCACAAATTTTAATCGGGAGATGCTCAGATGGAATGGGAGAGGAAGAACTCATAAAGTGTCCTAATTCCTGAACAATGTGCAAAAAACAAAGGGGGGGGAAACAAATCAACTCAGAAATCAACTTTAGTAGTGATGTAATAAAAATAAGATAGGGGCATGGACACGAGAACATGGCAGTTGGACTAGAAGACCTCCAAGGTCCCTTCCAGCCCTATGATTCTATGACAGCAATTCCCAGAATTGTTTGATGTTGATTCAAGGGCAGGTACTTTAATTCAGTAGTGTGGAGAGGTCTTAGGTTTAG